>NC_140975.1:20861396-20863896 GCF_056783735.1 Eptatretus burgeri | reverse complement strand
ACCTTTTGTTCAGGGTACCAGCGATCACTCGTCACGAAGGACACCGTGGGGAACTTTAAGGTCCACCAATTACTGCAGGCAGACGAGTCATCCAGTTTAACGTCCATCCGAGGGACGGCACATACATCGATGCCTCTCAATGCCTGCCAAACACCAGGATGGCATTTTAGAACTGCATTGGGATTCGAACCAAGGCTAGACAGTTCAGAGGGGAGTGTGTACACCTCTAGATTATCCTGCCAGCAGAACTAGTAATAAAAGGTAAGCGCTTGTGAAGAGGTCGAGGTAATCCATAGAACTGAAATTTTCACTAATCCCGCCCAACTTGGCCCAAGAGCCTTTGTCCCGACAATGACCGCTGCAAATACTTAGAAGACGAATAGCCTGTTCAAAGTATGCAATAACATTTCATTTGCCAGAAAGTGGTGAAACTGTCACTGCAGGCATGTGAAAAGGCTCAAGATCACTACATTGAAGGGTTTGAGTTGTTGGGATTGAAACGTATTGATGTGAGTGCAGCGAAATGCTGGTGATTTGCATTTAACATCTAAACAACACCATGAGGAGAGCTGAACATCACCACCAAGAGAGAGCTGAACATTACCATCAAGAGAGAGCTGAACATCACCACCAAAGGAGAGCTGAGCATCACCACCAAGAGAGAGCTGAACATCACCATCAAGAGAGAGCTGAGCATCACCATCAAGAGAGAGCTGAGCATCACCATCAAGAGAGAGCTGAACATCACCATCAAGAGAGAGCTGAGCATCACCATTAAGAGAGAGCTGAGCATCACCATTAAGAGAGAGCTGAACATCACCATCAAGAGAGAGCTGAACATCACCATCAAGAGAGAGCTGAACATCACCATCAAGAGAGAGCTGAACATTACCATCAAGAGAGAGCTGAACATCACCACCAAAGGAGAGCTGAGCATCACCACCAAGAGAGAGCTGAACATCACCATCAAGAGAGAGCTGAGCATCACCATCAAGAGAGAGCTGAGCATCACCATCAAGAGAGAGCTGAACATCACCATCAAGAGAGAGCTGAGCATCACCATTAAGAGAGAGCTGAGCATCACCATTAAGAGAGAGCTGAACATCACCATCAAGAGAGAGCTGAACATCACCATCAAGAGAGAGCTGAACATCACCATCAAGAGAGAGCTGAGCATCACCATCAAGAGAGAGCTGAGCATCACCATCAAGAGAGAGCTGAACATCACCATCAAGAGAGAGCTGAACATCACCATCAAGAGAGAGCTGAACATCACCATCAAGAGAGAGCTGAGCATCACCATCAAGAGAGAGCTGAACATCACCATCAAGAGAGAGCTGAGCATCACCATCAAGAGAGAGCTGAACATCACCATCAAGAGAGAGCTGAACGTCACCATCAAGAGAGACCTGAACATCACCATCAAGAGAGAGTTGAACTTTACCATCAAGAGAGAGCTGAACATCGCCATCAAGAGAGAGCTGAACATCACCATCAAGAGAGAGCTGAACATCACCATTAAGGGAGTCAGGACTGATGGCACAGTGTGTTGAAGGGTACATCAACAGTCCACGCATGGTCACCAAAATACCGACAACAACATCCTACAAATTTGGTCCGGCTTAAGTTCAAATGAAACACTTCAAATCCTGCTTTTAGACTGCAGGACTGGAATGAAGGCCCCAGTGAGTGTCGGGATACTTAATATCCACTTTGCATAAATCCTGAAAAAGCATGTTTCATCGTGGGATATGGAGACCTCTCTCTGCCTGTGAAAAAGTGTGGCATCTTGTTATCTCTCACCTCTCCCTCCTCCTCGCCAAAATAAATAAATACCTTATGTGTGCAACTGATTGGTAGCACATCGGATCCACAAATTGCTTCTTCATATCATCTCAAGATAGTCATTCAAAGATGGGTTGAATCCAAAGCAGGTCCTCTTCAAACTAATCAAATTCCATCCATCAGTGCTTCCAACTACCACAGAATATATTTCACAACAATTAACAAGCAGGTGTTTGGAAGTTTTGTGAGGAGGAATCATGGCTCAACTACTTAAGCTAACCTTTTGATTCTTTGTGGTCAAGAGGTGTTACTAATATGCAGAGAATCCAAATGGCTCATAAGTAATCCAGGCCAGATTGCTGCAAGTTATCAAATTGATTTTTGAATTTGCGACACGATGCGACACGATACTACCCAAAAGGAACGTTCTTCCCACCTCCTTCCCCTACTTCCTGAAGTTATCAGGGCACTTTGTTCATTCCTCCACTGTTAAAGCTGGCTATTAAACTGTGAAAAATCCACATGGCACCCATCGTATCTGGCTTCTCATCCTGTGGGAGAGACTCGTGACATTGAATTTTAACATTTTATCGCTTGTCGTAACATTTTCTGGACTTGTAATATTTATCCACTCCATGTGCAATTACTTAAGTGTAATATGGATGCCTCTTTCCATTTATACACCTACAAATTGTGTGTGTGTGTGTGTGTGTGT
>NC_140975.1:20811396-20856396 GCF_056783735.1 Eptatretus burgeri | reverse complement strand
ACAGGAAACTTACTCTTTTCGTTTTTTTCCCCCCCAAGGACGTTATAAAGCACACAAACAAAAGGCACCAAGAACTAATGTAATGTATTCGATAGGGTGGTGTAATCGACACTGCGGAAAATGGCTGTTAAAGCCAGGAATTAATTCGTTTATACGTCTTTAGACATCTTTACATCTCTATTTTAAATGAATCATATATGTGAACACGAGAACACAAATCGCCTTCATAATACTTCCAAGAACCATGCTGTATATAGCCATGAGGGCACGTGGCATGGGAGAGGGTGAAGAAGAGGCCGCCCATTATACCGATTATATGATTCCGATTGACACCGTGTTCCATGGTGATCAATAAAGCCTTCATCTCCGAAACAGCGACTCAGCGTCATCCTATCACAGTGTATAAGACTGCTTCAGTCGCACTAAACTTCCGGATTTTTTTTAACCATCTTTAAAATAATTATTTTATTTAAATTGAAGTACATACCTAAACACTGCTCGGGGTATCATGTTCTATGAACTCTCCAGTTGCTTTTTTGATATATTTTTTTAACAAGGAAGAACTATTAAGCCGAAGGGCTAGCAGGATGGCTTCTCGGCTATAAAATCAACCATTAGGTTCTAGGCCCGATACTTGCAGAGGTACGCACACTCGCTTCAAAGCAGTCTCGCCTTGGTTTGAATCTCGGCCCAGCTATAAACTGTCATCCCAGTGTTTCGCAGGCAGGGTGATTCATCAATGTGTGTACCATCCCTAGGATGGATGTTAAAATGGGCGTCTCATCTGCCGGCATGAGTATTTGGACGTTAAAGGTCCCACGCTGTCCTTTACAAAGAGTAGGTGAGTCATCGCCGGCACCACTAAAAATTACAAATTTCTGCCATAACTACTGCTGGGAGAGAGATGGCAAACCACCCAGTATAATCCTTGCCAAGAAACTGCTTCGGCATCACCGGCGCTCTGTAACAGAGTATAATACATCAGAATGAGAATCAGAATCGGAATATGTTGGGGATAAGAAATCAAATGGAAGAGAAAAACAAAGGAGGTCGAAATTATAATTACAATCAAAATCGATGACCCGTATGGTATACTAGCCCATCATATATAAAACATGTATTGCTTGCTTAACTTACACCACACTTGCCGTCCTACCAACAGTAAAGAGCCCCCAATCATTCTGCCGGAGGCAGTGAAAAAAAAAAGAGGATTGCCTATGAGGGCAATTAGACAAATTTACTATTAACCCAAGCATGACCCAACGCTTAAACAACAAACAGCAGGAAAGTGCGGAGGCACCCTGTCCTTAGGAGGATATTGATGAAGAGGCCAAGCTTAAGCTTAGTTCATTCACTTCCAACTCACGCCCCGAGCAGGACGTCTGGGAACAAGTGTGGGGAGGGGAGGGGGGAGGGTAATTGCCCCCCACCCTCACCCCGGCTGCCTATAGCACGCTCATCTGTAGAGCAAGGCCTAGGCTTCAACTATAATGAGAGAGCTACTGTCGAGAGGATTGCCTCTCTCGACTGTCCTACAGGGAAGACAAATTAAATTCTAATTTGGTTCCTTATCTGCTCACGTGAAGCAGCTGTCTCCTTGCAGTGACATTTTAAGAGAAGATGCCCTTTCCACCCCCTACCCCCCCCCCCCCACCTGAAAGCTGTTCCAGCAGAGTTGAGCATTTTTAAACGACTTCAGAAAGCATTTAAACTAAGTTAACACTTCACAAAACATCCACTTTAACACAATTGCTCTTGTGTGTGTTTTAGGATCTGACGCTCAACGAATCAGGAATTCTTCAAAATTACATCTTTTGCTTCATCAAGACAACTGACCCAACATCATCCCTTTTTTAAATTGTATAAACATTTACACGAATCATAAAACCAGCTTGTACATCCTGAAAGTACAAATTGCGTGGAAAGATTATACAAGGAATCTCAGGCAGGAAAGCAGGCTATTTGGCCCTGCATCCATGTCTGTGTCACAATACATTACAATTAAATGCCCTTGTGATTGTTAATTGTTTTTTTTCCCCCTGATTTTTTCTTTTAACACAAGGAAGGTTTTTATGTCATCAAATGAGTTGTGGGATAAATCATAAAATATTGGGAACTCGTGGCTTCATATAAAATTTCCATGAGGTACAAGACTAGTCCACAAATCATTTGGATAAATTATTTCGGCTAGCAGGATAGCCCAGAACTGGAGGTACATGCACTTGCATTTGAGCTGTGTAGCCTGGGTTCGAATCCAGACCCAGCTATCAACTGTCATCCTGATGTTTCACGTGCAGGGAGAGTCATCGATGTGTGCACCGTCCATCAGATGAACGTTACGCCGCAGGACCCGACGTTACGCCGCAGGACCCGACGTTACGCCGCAGGACCGGACGTTACGCCGCAGGACCCGACGTTACGCCGCAGGACCGGACGTTACGCTGCAGGACCCGACGTTACGCCACAGGACCCGACGTTATGCCACAGGACCCGACGTTACGCCACAGGACCCGATGTTACGCCACAGGACCCGACGTTACGCCACAGGGCCCGACGTTACGCCGCAGGACCCGACATTACGCCACAGGACCCGACGTTACGCCGCAGGACCGGACGTTACGCCGCAGGACCCGACGTTACGCCACAGGACCCGACGTTACGCCACAGGACCCGACGTTACGCCGCAGGACCCGACATTACGCCACAGGACCCGACGTTACGCCACAGGACCCGACGTTACGCCACAGGACCCGACGTTACGCCACAGGACCCGACGTTACGCCACAGGACCCGACGTTACGCCACAGGGCCCGACGTTACGCCACAGGACCCGACGTTACGCCACAGGACCCGACGTTACGCCGCAGGACCCGACGTTACGCCGCAGGACCCGACATTACACCACAGGACCCGACGTTACCCCACAGGACCCGACGTTACGCCACAGGACCCGACGTTACGCCACAGGGCCCGACGTTACGCCGCAGGACCCGACGTTACGCCGCAGGACCGGACGTTACGCCGCAGGACCGGACGTTACGCCGCAGGACCCGACGTTACGCCGCAGGACCGGACGTTACGCCGCAGGACCGGACGTTACGCCGCAGGACCCGACGTTACGCCGCAGGACCCGATGTTACGCCACAGGACCCGACGTTACGCCACAGGACCCGACGTTACGCCACAGGGCCCGACGTTACGCCACAGGACCCAACGTTACGCCACAGGACCCAACGTTACGCCGCAGGACCGGACGTTACGCCGCAGGACCCGACGTTACGCCGCAGGACCCGACGTTACGCCACAGGACCCGACGTTACGCCACAGGACCCGACGTTACGCCACAGGACCCGACGTTACGCCGCAGGACCCGACGTTACGCCGCAGGACCGGACGTTACACCGCAGGACCGGACGTTACGCCGCAGGACCCGACGTTACGCCGCAGGACCGGACGTTACGCCGCAGGACCGGACCTTACGCCGCAGGACCCGACGTTACGCCGCAGGACCCGATGTTACGCCACAGGACCCGACGTTACGCCACAGGACCCGACGTTACGCCACAGGACCCGACGTTACGCCACAGGACCCGACGTTACGCCGCAGGACCCGACATTACACCACAGGACCCGACGTTACCCCACAGGACCCGACGTTACCCCACAGGACCCGACGTTATGCCACAGGACCCGACGTTATGCCACAGGACCCGACGTTACGCCACAGGGCCCGACGTTACGCCACAGGACCCAACGTTACGCCACAGGACCCGACGTTACGCCACAGGACCCGACATTACGCCACAGGACCCGATGTTACGCCACAGGACCCGACGTTATGCCACAGGACCCATTGTTACACCACAGGGCCCGACGTTACGCCACAGGACCCGACGTTACGCCACAGGACCCAACGTTACGCCTCAGGACCTAACGTTACACCACAGGACCCGACTTTATGCCACGACCCAACGTTCCACCACAGGACCCAATGCTATGCCAGCGGACCCGAAGTTATGCCAGAGGACTGAACATTTGTGGTCCTTCATGAAGAGTAGGCGAGTCATCGTCGGCACTCTGAACATCTTACAAATCCTTGACAGTCGAACGTCAGGTATGACGAACTGGTTCGAGAAATATTTGAACAGAATGAACCGTTCCCCTTGGCCGACCCCACGAGAAGGAGAGAATAATAGGGATACCAATAAAGAAGATTTGGACTAATTTTAATTCTGATAAGCTTTCCATTTTACTCAACAACCTCAAAAAACAAAACAATTAAAATGATTCAAACACTATTTTATATCTTGGAATCATCCGCATGAACATGTTTTCACTTTGGAGTTTTCACATCAATCTGACTATGAGAAAATAATATCCAGTTCCACCAGCACTGGCTCAAAGTACAGAGGTCATCGCGTGTCTTTTGGACATTTAATCCACATCTGTTTAGCACTAGTGTGCAAAATGGCTGTCAACAACAAACTTCTTCTTTAATGGCCACAATTATTGGCACGTTGTTGTGGGGTTGGCCGGGGAGAAGCTTGGCCCAAGTCCTTCACGAACTTGCTCGCAGGCCTGATACTCAACAAAGGTTCGGCAAGAATTTGTAATTCCTTTAAGGTGCCGGCAACAGCTCGCCAACTCTTCGCAAAGGACACCGTGGGATCTTTAACGTCCACCGACTAATGCCGGTAGACAGGACACCGGTTTAACGTCTGTCCACGGGATGACACGCACATTGAATCACCCTGCCTGTGAAACACCGGGACGACAGTTTATAGCTGGGTCTGGATTCGAACCCAGATTACACAGCTTAGAGGAGAGTGTAGTCAATAATGTCCTTACTGTTAACATTCCCTCTCTACTTAACCTTTCATCTTATGGATTTCAAGTATTTTGGTACCTCTACTTATGCAGTGAAGCATTTGTATTTTGACTATACCGCTTACATAACAATCTCCAAACCCCCCAAAATAAGACTGGCATTTATCCACGATTTGATAAATTCTATATCTGCCATTTTCTCTAATCTGGGAGAGCTCAAAACCATAACAACAGCCCATGTCTGGTTGCAGCTGATGGAAGCTATTGCAATTTAATATGGCCTTTAGACATTGTCTGTTGTCTGCTGATGTTCCATTTATTCTGCGGACTATGAATCTCTTTCTCCTCCTTTCCGCTCAAGGATTTCCCCTCAAAAGGATGAACACTTTGTAACTTGCATCTCCATACCCCATCGCCACATTTATCTGAACGGATGGTGCAGAGCCAGCACACTTACCTCTGAGCTGTCTCGTCTGGGTTTGATTCCCATCCTGAGTATAAACGCTTGCATCACAAAGACGGACGTTAAACCGACTGTCCCATCTGCTAGCATTGGTTGACGGATGTTAGCTATCCCACGTTGTCTTTCACTGAAGAGCGGGCGAGTCATCGTCCACACCTTGAATATATATTACAAATTCCTACTATACTCAAACCACCTTCAGTCGAACGTGACGCCTAAAAAGCCAATTCGTGAAAGACTTGGGCCAAAAACTTTCTCAGCTCGAACCGGCGGCAAGAGGTTCCGATTAATTGGAGCCATTGAAAGAAGTAGTAGTTGTATTCATTGACTCAATCAACAAAATAAGTCTCGAGATAGTTAAGGTGGCCTTTCAATAGTTCAATTCAAATTCCAGGCAGACAAATTTGGGTGGAATAACGATAATTAAGATATAAATCCCCTTGCGTGTGTTTTGAGTGCATGTGTGAGCTTTGTGAAACCTACGAATTACTCACGGGTCCTTTGTGGTGTTAACTTGGTTAATTGATGCTCCCTTGCTCACACTTATCCCACTCAATGAACTTATCCACATACGGCGTAACTGATGGAAAATGAGTACCGCAAGTTAAAATTACTATGGAAATGATAAAATTACAATGACAATGTAGGATGACAATAATGCGGTGATTCCAAGAATAAAAATTGTCATCCAAATGACATTGCTCCCTTAACTCCTTTTGCTTGTGGGACAACTCATTGTAATATTCAAAGACGACTTATACAAACAAGATTAATTCCCCGAATCATTTGCACTGATTTTCCATCTGGTAGATTTTTAATGTACAGGATCATGAATGGCGTTCCACCCTCCAGAGTACTGTACAGTATATGATGTTAGAGCCTCACGTCGTGACGTCGGTAGTTTCAGAAATTCCAATGTGAATCTACATTATAAAAGGAGCCATGTCTGTCTGTCTGTCTGTCATGCTATAACCTGAGAACAGATTCAATCAAACCAATGACGGTGTATTCAGTGAACTCCCAGAAAGGTTTATGATGCCAAAAAAAAGGAAGATTTGTGGATGGCACATGTGGTGGACTGCAAATGCAAACTTGCGACCTGTCTCTATCTCTGTCTTTGTCTCTGTCTCTCAGTCTCTCTCTCTCTCTTCCTCCCTCTCTCCCCCTCCAATCAAATATTCCCGTCAGCAAAGCGAAGGGAGGTATTTACGAGTATTTATTAACCACTTGGATAAAAAAAGAAGAAAACTGCAGCATTTCATTGTTTTGCATTGTTCATCTCCATAATCAAACCTCATGACTTGGGGAGTGGTTTAGAGAGAGAATAGATATGAAGAAGGGTGAAAAAGTTAGTCGGGTGGCAAGAAATATGAAAACAAGCATGGACACAAACTTATTATCCACCAACTATTGTTAGCGCATATGATGGACCTCGCCTGGTATTTAAAATAGATGCTTCCACAGGCCTGAGATAGAGTGAAAAAAAATCTGATTGCTAAAAATGGAGTGATAGAGAGAAAAAAAAAGAGATAGAGGCGGAGAGAGGTTGTGGGGAACAGGAAGAGTGAGGCATTAACCCAGGGCAGTTCCCCTGAACCATACGCTGACAGGATGGCCGAGGGGTACGCACACTCGACTCTGAGCTGTTCGAGACTCGACCCAGCTATAAACTGTTATCCTGGTGTTTCACATGCAAGGCAAGGCACCAGTGTGTGCATCGTCCATCAGAAGAACGTTAAGCCAATTGACCCGTCTGCCAGCATTGGTCGTTGGTGGACATTAAAGATCCCATTGTGTCCCTGACGAAGAGGAGGCGAGTTATCACCAGCACCCTGAATCAATTACAAATTCCTATACCTCCAGTTGAATATCCTGCATCGGAGGGACAACTCGCCCAGGGTTTGCTCTCGCTTAGACGGTTTCTCAATTATAGTCGTGATACACAACCAAGCTCTCGAAGGAGTATGGGGCTCGAATTAATAACTCTAGGAATAAGCAAGTCCTGAGTCTGGAAGGTCAGCAGTTCGAACCACGGTCGAGTCATACCAAAGACTTAAATAAGCCGTATGTGCTGCTTCCTTGCTTGGTGCTCAGCATTTAAAAATGATAGAGCACCAATAATCATAGGTTGGCAACCAATGCGTATCATTGATGGGCCTATAATGGCATTCTTATGCATTGAAATGCCTTTCTAGGGAACTCATAAATACATTTTATTTTAATTTTTAAAGAAAAAGATGCATGCAACCAAATAATAACTACATCTAACCTGTTAATACAGGAATGAACCAGCAAGAGCAGATCCGGTCTCAGGCGATGTTTCACCGAATTCTTCTTTTGTCTTTAATTGCGTGACTTTCAGCAGGGGATGCTTGCAGCCTATGTTGATCTCCGCAAAGCGTTCAATCCAGTGAATTGGGATGCCCTCTGAAGGATCCTCAGTCTTCGTGGGGTGTCAACAAAGCTGATGCTCGCCTTATCCAGAGGTGAAAATAAACTACGAGCTGGTGTTGCCCGGTGTAATTTTTAGTGGGGGCCTAAAACACTTCCCTACACACACTAAGGAATGGGGCTCGATAAAGACAACCAACTCACTTGGAAACACTCTTAGCAATACCAGAAATGTACTTATCACAACCAAGGTTAGAGGAGATGTCCAGACCAAGAAGCAGAAGCTCAGATGCTTCTGTTAAGGTTGAAGACCCCCTCTGCACAGAAGGGAAAGACCTGTTTCTGGAGCGAGACATGGACTACGGTTTAGTTTTCTTTGCATTGAAGGTTACCAGTCGGTCATGCCCCCATTTCAACACATTCTCTAAATCATTATCCAGTGAAACTACAACCTCATTTCGAGTAGTGTTGAGTGAATCAGCAGATGTACAGTGGAGTGAGAAGTCATCAGCATACATGGCTAGCTGAGACAGAACATTATCAGGAAGATCATCGATATAAACAAGGAACAGATTGGGACCAAGGACAGAGCCATGTGGAACACCAGGAATGATGGAGCAAGTCGGAGAAGATTGACCCTCAAGTACCAACTTCATCTTGTGATTTGTAAGGAAAGCCGAAATGATTGAGTGCATCACCCCAAATACACCATAAGACTGAAGCTTGTGGAGCAGAACCTTGTGCCACACTTTATCAAAGGCTTTTGAGATATCCAAAGCAACGAATCGAGCTTCACCCTTGAGCTCCAACGCCCTGTTCAAATGATCCGTAATTAAGGAAAGCAGATCACCAGTACAGCGGGAATGGCGAAAGCCATACTGGCAGTCAGTGAGAAGTTCATTGTCCTCGAGATGGCTGAAAAGGTGTTCATTGATGAATCATTCAAATACTGTACCTTACTTATTACAGGAAGCAGGCTGATGGGGTGATAGTTAATTGGCTCAGAATGCTCACCAGCACCCTTGAAAACAGGGACAACAGAAGCCACTTTCCAGAATGAAGGAAACACCGAAGCAGACAAGCACAAGTTTTATAGCTTGGTAAGAATCAATGACAGTTTGTCTTCAATACAATCACAGGGATTCCATCAGGACCAGTTGCTTTTGAGGCATCTAGAATATGAATAATTCTGGCAACCTTCTTCGGAGTGATAAATGGAACAGGAATATTAGAGTCTGTACGAGATGGAAAATGAGGAAGAGGGTGCCCCTGATCATGGAAGCGAGAATTAGAAACAAAGTGATTTGAAAAGAGGTTAGCCTTATCCAGAGGTGACGTGACAACCTCAGGTCCATGAAAAAGAAGAGGTATAGAAGATTTATTGCGGTTGAGTACATTGTTGGCAATCCGCCAAAAATCCCGAGAGCTAGGTCGCTGAGTCACAATGGAATCGGCTACAGAGGATGCATATTGCTGCATAGCATCCTCAGGAACTCTTTTACAGAGGGTAGTTGCATTGCGGAACACATTTGGACTTCAGAGACCCTTACACATAGTGGTTGTGATGAGCAATTGCTGATGCACAAGCCGGAGTGAACCATTGATGGGAATGAAACGCATGGATGGGAATGGAAATTGCTACTTAATGGAGAACCCAAATGTAAAAAAATAATTCTGAAAACCATTGGAAATCTTTAATCACGGTCTAATTTGAAGGGAATTTTTTTTAATGTTTCTGCCAATCACAAAATCACAAATGAAAAAGCCCAAAAGTGTCGATTTTCGAATTTTGCCAGTGACGTCAGACCTTGAACCCACCTTGATCCAAATGGCGGCTTACATGGAGAAACAGTGCATTCAGAGCTCAGATTCTGGTTCTGATTCCACAGTTATTAGCAACTCTGAAGGTTCTCAGTATGTTGAAACTGATCAGTGGGATTTTGGAGAAAATAATGGTCACATAGTCACTACAGATTGGTAGGTTTTGTTTTTCCTTTCAATTGACAGTTTACAAGGGATTTTGTATGAATTGATAAATCAGTTATATTACTCCAGCATTAAACACAGCACAGACACAACAAGGACATGGCACAACATGCACACCGCCGACAAAATGGTGGCAAATGCTTTGGGTGGCGAATGGGTGGCAAATGTCCCACTGTTGTGTCCGTGCCATGTCCCGCTGTTGTGTCCGTGCCATGTCCCACCATCATGTCAGTGCCGTGTCCCACCGTCATGTCAGTGCCATATCCCACCATCGTGTCTGTGTCCGTGCCATGTCCCGCTGTTGTGTCCGTGCCATGTCCCGCTGTTGTGTCAGTGCCATGTCCCACCATCATGTCAGTGCCGTGTCCCACCGTCATGTCAGTGCCATATCCCACCATCATGTCTGTGTCCGTACCCTGTCACATCGTAGAGGTGGGATCGGTCACCAGCAGGCCAACACAAGGTGTTTGATTCACTGCTCAAATTGCCCGTATACATGTACTGGGAGCTTGGTAAAGATGGTGTTACAGTTTTGAGTGACCGCTGTTTCTTAGGCATACTCTCTCAATCGTGGCAGATAACCCAGGAATATGAAAAAATATAATTAGACGACAGTTCGATCCCGAACTTCAGTTTTCCCAAGCAGGGAACTTCCTTTCCTCTTCTACTCTCCCTCCCTCCTGTCTCCTCCCAACGCCCCCTCTTTCTCCACCCCCTCCCATCCTGCCCCCCCCTCCACCCTCTCTCCTCCACACATTGCATCCCACCAGATACATTCAAAATGACCAATATTGGATTCTAATTGTTAGTCCACGTGTTCAATTTATTACGTACAAAGTTTTTCGAAGCATTGTTTAATTACATAGTATGAGAAACGTAATTACTTGCCTTAAATAAACTTTATATATACCCTGGGAACATGAAAACATATAATTAGACTAAAGTTCGATCCCTAACTTCAATCTCGTCGCGGGATACAAGCCAGCCAGCCATTCCCCTCGCTCGACCCGGAGAATCGACAATTCTCCTCCCCCCCCCCCCCCATCCGCGCTGAGATAGTGCCGGTGGCCCCGTTCCTTCCCACCCTAACCGTGGTGCCGACAAAACCGTGCTTGCGTGGAGCACGCCGGAGAGGACTCACTGACCATGCCAGGGGCACGGAGTTGGGGCGCAGCTACCCGGACATTGCGGCTTGCACGCCATCGCGTCACGAGGACACGGGTAAGACCTTCTCGGTCTCGTGGACCTGGCTGCTCCTCCAGGGTCCACGTACATTTGGTCCACGGACCTGTCTGCCTCCTTGCCTGTGAGGGTGGCTTTTGTTTCCTTTGCTTTTTGAATGAATGATGTGGCGCCGAGTCCCAACAAGTATAATTGTTTAAGTGTTGTAAATAATTATCGTTGGTAGTAGTGCTTTTGCTTTTGTTGCATTTTGTCTTGACTGTTATATGTGCATTACTGCATGACTGTGAATACGTGCTTGTCTGTGTGTGTGTAATAAAGTGCTTGCTTGTTGAACTGTTTCCCGTTTTGTTGCGTCTTTTTCCCATATTTGAAAGCTCCATCTTGCATCACGTAAGGGATTGGTAGTGGGTTTAAAACACCCGGTAAATCATCTGAACTGTCGAGGTCGACGATAACTCCGCTCGGTTATCCTTGCAGCACGGAACGAGCCGCTTCAGCGGTTCGTGTCTGGAGTCGACCTGCGGCGTGGTACAACTCCTCGGTACGCTACTCGCGCGGGTACTTAGGTATATCGACATTCGGCGATTCACCCTATTTCGCGCGGGTAGAATGCGGACTGGGTTGTGGTGAGGTTAAACCCCCACCCGTGGCTAGCTCCTTGGCGGTAGTTCCAAGAGGGTCATGACTGAATTGTCCGTTCCGGTGGGCGACGTGTCGCGATTCGAGTTACGTGGCCGATCACACGCTGGCGGGTGCGAAATTCGTAACAATATATATACATACATATATGAGGTGCCGCGAGGAGAAGTGATGTAAAGCCTGTATCTCACTGGGCTGCGACAGCTCGCGAATAGTTGGAGACACAAAATTGCGATAAAACAGCGATAATTTTCACTTGGAATCACACTGAATTTATACTAAAACACATTTGTGTACATCTCACGAATATCGCACGAATGTCCCACGAACTCCCGGTGAAATTTGGGATGAACTTCGCCTGGAGTTCGCATACATGTCGCACGACATTCGCGCGATGTTCAGGTGACAAAACTGAGACTTTTTTGGCACATGCAACTGTCGCGCGACGGTCACACGGCAGTCGTGCGACCATCGCGCAAATGTCGTGCAACAGTCGCACGACAGCTGTGCGTAACAATTGAGAAATCGGGGCTATATATATATATATATATATATATATATATATATATATATATATATATATATATATATATATATATATATATATATATATATATATATATATATATATATATATATATATATGAGGCCTGTCCCTTCCAGCAATCATTCAAGAATGGCTCTTGAAGAGACAATAGTATGGCATGTATGAGAGGCTGTTAGAGTAGTAGTAGTAGTAGTAGTAGTAGTAGTAGTAGTAGTAGTAGTAGTAACAGTAGTAGTAGTAGTAGTAGTAGTAGTAGTAGTAGTAGTAGTAGTAGTGGTGCTTTTACTCAGAACAGGCGAGAAAGAGGACAGACAATGCTGCTTTATACAATTTGGACTATGAGTTTGTTTGTTTTTTTTGTTGTTTTTTTTAGTCATATCTGGATTGAAATATTGTGAAAACATTGTGTGGACTACATTACATTGCATGGATAATATGTGGATTTCTATGTATATATTAAATTGAGTAGACAATACATTGTACAAATTTCTGATTAATTTATTTTGAAATAACAGAACAACATATTGTAGCAAAAGACTAATAAATGAATTATGACCTCAGTTATGTTGCAATTTCTTCCGAAAATATTCTCTATTGAATCGCAGTTTTGTCGCACTCTCAGGGATCCCAGGACAGATTGTCATTTTTTTCTCCAATCAGTCACAATTTAGTTTCATAAGTCACCAATCCCTCACAAAGTTGTCTTACATTTGTCGCACCTTCTGACTCACGGAAACTAAATTGAGAAGGGTTCGAGACCAGTTCGAGACAACCGCGAAAGACTGTGACTATTTTGAGAGAAAATTTGTCGCACAAATTTTTTGAACATGTTCAAAATTCAAGCGACACCAGAGCGACGTCCTGCGACTTAAGCGAGGAAATTGAGAACCACCGCGAACGTTTCCAGACATTTTGGAGAATCCCGTTCACATTTTGTCGCGAGCTGTCGCAGCCCAGTGAGATACAGGCATAAGGGACACATCGGCCATTTTGGAGTTAATGCCATATAGCACTATTTTAACCCTTACCCTATCATCCGAGCCTTTCATCATCATATTATTAAAAATGTCGCTTACATCACTCCTCGCGGGGCCTCATATACATACATATATATATATATATATATATATATATATATATATATATATATATATATATATATATATATATATATATATATATATACATTTGGGTGGTCCAAAAAAGTTGAAAAAAATAGAATGTTGCTCCACAAGCTTAAAATTATTCTAAGATGATCCAATAACGCGCATAAATTTTTGAGCTTGATCGGAGGTGATTTAGAGGTCGCTCCATATGATGACTTTTAGTCTCATGACTTGAATAAATTAGGGTATGGTCAGGTACGATTACGGGTACTTCTGGATATCCGAGGTGGAAATGGAGTGCATTTTCGAACTCTATGGAGTCGATTTACTCTAAGAAATGACTGCACCGACATTGAATTCACTACCATTTCGAAAATATGACCTAAAACAAGATTTATCATTACTGGAGTTGAGTAACTAATCCTACTCATTTCAATATTTTCTAATCCATAATTAATTTGTTGCCCGTCTAAACATTTCTTAGAGTAAATTGACCCCACTGAGTTCGAAAATCCAGTCCATTTTCACCTAGGAAGTTCAGAAGTGTACGGATTCACATCTCACCATACCCTAATTTTTGAATCAATGGAATTATAAACTATTCGAATATTTCTTCTCATTTACCAAATACCACTATCATCTCCGCCTCTATTGCTGTCTTCGCTCCCGCTTGAACTTATTTCTTGCCGGCCCAACATCCGGTGTTTTAGATTCAATGATTCACGAAAAATATGTTAGTTGTTTATTTAGTTATTATTATATTAAATTAGGGTATGGTGAGATGTGAATCCGTACACTTCTGAACTTCCTAGGTGAAAATGGACTGCATTTTCGAACTCAGTGGGGTCGATTTACTCGAAGAAATGTTTAGACGGACAACAAATTAATTATAGACAAGAAAATATCGAAATGAGTAGGATTAGTTACTCAACTCCAGTAATGATAAATCGTGTTTTCAGTCATATTTTCGAAATGGTAGTGAATTCAATGTCGGTGCAGTCATTTCTTCGAGTAAATCGACCCCAGAGTTCGAAAATGCACTCCATTTCCACCTCGGACATCCAGAAGTACCCGTAATCGTACCTGACCATACCCTAATTTATTCATGTCATGAGACTAAAAGTCGTCATATGGAGCGACCTCGAAATCACCTCCGATAAAGCGAACAAAAAATTCGCGTTATTGGATCATATTAGAATAATTTTAAGCTTGTGGAGCAACATTCTATTTTTTTCGACTTTTTTGGACCACCCGAATATATATATATATATATATATATATATATATATATATATATATATATATATATATATATATATATATATATATATATATATATATGGTGTTCCAGTATATACAGTATACATATATATATATATATATATATATATATATATATATATATATATGGTGTTCCAGTATATACAGTATACATATATATATACATATATATATATATATATATATATGTACATGTACATATATACAGCAGGTGTCGAGGCTGAGGGTAGGTTGAGTGGCAGTGTGGAAGGGGTGGGGCGCGGCGATGGAGCGGGGGAGCCTGAACCCGCGGGTGAGGCCGAAGCTCCGGCCCCGCCCGCCATTTTTGCCAACCGCCCTATGCTCCCTCGCCTCGATGCGGCGCACCCCCGGCTCCACGGCCTGTCTCCCCCCCGGGCGTCGACACTGGCCCCAGTTTTTTCTGAGTACTGGACTGGACAGTTGAGGAATGCAGTGTTTTTGGAGGAGTTTGAAAATGTTGGCGAGGCGTTCGCCAGTGCCCTGTTGACCGTTGTCGACCACGGCGTGGCAGACGCAACGCAGACGCCCCCACACACCCAGGTCGTCCCCGACCTGACCGGCCAAATATGACCGGTACTCATAGGCCGGGGTATGACGCTCAGGAGGCCAGTCGTCTGCAGAAGCTGTACAGACATAGTAGAAAGCGTGCCTTTAGGGTGATCCTCGGGAAAGCTGTGGACAGATATTCTGGCGGAAGAGAATCCGCGGAGGTTTTTTTCTCCCGGGTTTTCTCCACCAAGAATGTCAACCCAGTTGCCATTTCCCGGGAGTTCTCCAAATATGTGTCTTCTACCGATGAGGCTCGTGCAGAGGGGGCAGCGTTAAGTGCGCTCATTGGTCAGAAGGAAATCTCTGACCGACTTGGGCGCATGAATAACTCCGCCCCAGGCCCGGACCGTGTTGAATATCAGCACCTGAAGCGGATGGACGGGGCGTGTCACGTGACACTAGAAATCTTCAATCGATGTCTGCGCACGCTCGGTATTCCAGCTTCATGGAAACGTGCCACCACAGTTCTGATCCACAAGAAGGGGGACACCGGTGACCCAGAGAATTTTCGGTCAAATTCCCTCCAGAGTTGTCTCTGCAAACTGTTTATGGCGGTCATGGCTGATCGACTCCTTAGCTGGGCTCTCTGGCATTCCATGCTGAGCGAGGCCCAGAACTGTTCTTGGCCCAGTGAAGGCTGCTTCGAACACTCCTTTTTGTTGAATGCTGTTATAAAGGACGCCAGGCATAACCAGAAGAATATTTTTTGTTGCCTGGCTGGACCTTCGTAACGCATTCGGGAGTGTTTCACATGGAGTGTTTTTGCCGCGCTGGGCACGATGGGTAAGTCTGTGGAGCTGATCGAGCTGCTTCAGAATGTATATACTGGCGCTTCCACAACTATTAATATGGATGACGGCCCGACTAGCGCGGTCCCTATTCAGTCGGGGGTGAAGCAGGGATGCCCCATATCGCCGATCCTGTTCAACCTCACAATATAATTGATTGTGCACGTGGTGCAGGCTTCTGCAGCAGCTGGAGGTCACGGTGTCCAAATTCGTGGGCAGCCATTGTCTATATTGGCATATGCTGATGACCTGGTTGTCCTGAGTAGGACCAAGGAGGGTCTTTCGACCCTTCTTGACGTGGCCTCCGTTAATGCTGATATGTTACAACTTAAGTTTAAGCCTGCTAAGTGCGCCTCTCTGTCACTTTTTTGTCGGAAGGGAATCAGGGTCGGTGATATGACATTTTCGATTCAGATTCGACTAATGCCAGCTTTGAGTAGCGAAGAGCACTATCGCTACCTTGGAACCCCCATCGGTATGTACCGAGATGATGAGGACGTCTGTTCGTTGATTACCAACATGACGGCGGACGTCCTCAAAATTAAACAATCTTTGTTGGCACCATGGCAGAAGTTGGATGCAATCCAAGCTTTTGTCCAGCATTGCCTCTCCTTCGCGTTGCATGCGGGAGAGACGACCAAAAAACAAGTAAACAGGTTGGTGTCTGCGGTAGTCAGCACCGCGAAGGAGATCTGCCAGCTTCCGGTCCGCACTTCTAATAATTATATTTTCGCGGGCCGGGATGTTGGCGGATTAGGGCTCCAGCACCCTGGGTCGGAGGCAGATATCCAAACCGTCGTTCAGACGGTGCGGATTCTGTCCTCCAGTGACCTTCCTTTACGCGGCATTGCCACGCAGCAGCTCCTGTCGGTCGTCCATCGGATGATCCACCGTGTCCCCGATGAGTCGGACGTGGACAAGTTCCTGTCTGGCTCAATGGAAGGGCCATTGGTGAACTCGGGGTAGAGCGGCCAAATTTCCACGCTTTGGTCTCGCGTTAGGTCTGCGGTGCGACGGTTAAATGTAACCGTCCATCGCGCCCTCTTGGGGCAGCCCGTTGTGTCCCTGGGCCAGTCCCGTGAGTGTAGCTCTAAAGATGTGTGTTCTGCACTTAGGGGATGGACAAGGGAAAAGTTTGCACAGCGGTTGCTTGCCCTCCCGGATCAGGGAAAGGTCGCCACTGCCCTAAAAACTGATAAGTTCGCCAATGGTTCCTCGTGGATTCGTGGTGGGTCGTTTATGCGCTTCTGCGATTGGAGGTTTATACACCGGGCAAGGCTGAACTGTGTGCCAGCAAATGCGGCGACTCATCGGTGGAATCCCGCTGCTCCCCAAAAGTGCCTGCGGTGTTGCTATCCCCGGGAGACTCTGGCACACATTGTGGACCATTGTCCCCCGGGTATAGTACCCATTCGCCGCCGACACAACATGATCCAGAGTCGCCTGGTCAAGGCCATTTGTCATGGGGACGTATATGTCAATCAGCACGTCCCGGGTGATCCCTCCCCACATGAAAGACCAGACATCACTGTGGTGGAGGGAAATAAAATAACGATTGTAGACTTTGCTGTCCCCTTTGACAATGGACCTGATGCCCTCGCCACTTGCTCTGCCACAAAAAGAGAAAAATATGCAGAGCTGTGCAGAACATTGGTGGCGAGGGGCAAAGATGTCCAGGTGCTCAGGTTCGTGGTGGGGGCACTGGGATCGTGGTTCCCTGGTAATGAGTCGGCCCTGAATCGTTTGGGGATCTCCCGGTCCTACCGGAGGCTGATGCGTAGGGTTTGCTGCATTGACGCGATTAGTGGATCGTGTGACATCTATGTGGAACACATGTCAGGTCATCGCCAGTATGTTGAGGAGGTCTGAGGGTGGTGGCCCCCCCTTCTTTTTTTTGTTTGTCTTTTGGAATGGTGTGGATGGTCTTCCCCTTTTTCCCCCCTTTTAGTGTTGGTGGTGGGTTTTTTTTCTTTTTTCTTCTCCTTTTTCCTTGTGTTTAAGTGAATGGACAGCACCAATTGGGCGAGAAGCGCAAATTTCTGTTATAGATTGGTCCCCCTTTTCCGTGGCCTGGTGCCCTTTAATTGGTCCCTGGGGGACGTTTTTGATTAGACATTTCCCCAGGGGCCCTTTTCTATCCTCTGATTTTAATGGTGTGGAGGAATTTTATCCTCAATTTCTATTTCTTTTCAACTTTTTATCTTGATTTTTGAAAATTTTAATAAATCTGTTCTTATCAGATCTTATCGATATCTTTTATTGATAAATGACGGCCCGACTATTTCGCCCTCCCGGATACTTGCCTAAGGCAGGTAGGCAGCTAACCCTAACAACTTGCCTACGCAGATACTTGCCTACGCCCTAACCCTAACCCTAACAGCTTGGCTGGCTGATTAACTAACCCGAACCCTAACCCTAACAGTTTGGTATATATATATATATATATATATATATATATATATATATATATATATATATATATATATATATGTCTATGTATATATCTATATATACAAATATTTACATATATATATATATATATATATATATATATATATATATATATATATATATATATATATATATATATATATATATATATATATAAGCATTGCATGCCAAAAATCCCGAACGACCTGCCTGTCTCAATAAACTCAAACTGAGCTTAGGCCTACCGACTTTTCCTATTTACAGTGACTAATGGACAGTACAGATTACTGTGTTTCCTCCCTTCTCTCCAATTCTGTTTGCTCATTCCCTCACAAGTTGTATTCAACTGTGGCTGCCCTGTTACTATGTTACCTATTTATCGCTTTGGCGTGAGCCTCAATTGTGTATACAAAACAAAAAAAATGCTACGGACAGGTCAAGAGCATTTATTTAAAATGCATTTATCATATTTTCCTCATTTAAACCACAGTGCAAGGCAAGTTAACACTCATTTATCTCGTGGAAAACCATTTATAAGTGTAATGTATTGTGTCAGCTGCAGAGAATCTGCCAGGATGCTATTAGTCAGGATTGTAGGGCCATCGGGAGGAAATGACAATTAGGGGAAACTGGGGTGCATTGGGACATCCCCTCTAGCAGCTGTTCTTGGCAAATGATATGAAGTGCCAATCCTGTTGGCTAAGGATAGCTGTGAGAGGAGACATCCCAATTCACCTCAGTTTACCTACTTTAAAATTGGGTGGTGTCAGCACATTAATTCAAGAGAAAACAATGTATGAACGCTCAGAAAGCTTAAGAAATGATAGCACCAAATTAGAAAAAGCAGGAAGGAGGGATGTGTGTGAAGGCCTTGTGTGGAGATTTGATGATGCGGCAAACATTGATGATAGAATAGATGAGTCACTGTGCCATAGTTCTGGGTTTGTTCATTCGTTGAGTCAGACCTGGCAATACATCTCTTGTTTGATATGTGCAGATATGGTGCTTCAGGATTTCTCCTTCATTGCCCCCAACAGACTGTGGAGAGAATAGTATGATCAAAAGATGGCATCAAAGGCACTCCCTTTGATGCCTGACCTACACCCAGAGTGCTCTTTATCAAAAAGACGCAGGATATTTAATGTCCACCAACAATGAATGCTAGCAAATCCCAGTTTTAATGCCATCTGCGGAAGGGCATAATCATTGATATTTGATACAACAGCCTAATGGTGAAGCACCAAATCTGACAGTTTATAATTGGGTCAGGAATCAAACCAAGACTTTGCAGCTCAATCTCAATTGAGCTACCTCTGCACCATTCCATTGGACCTTTTACATCTACTCTTAACTTTCACATATACTCACAAGTAATACACGCTCCCACTAGGAGTGAAATATGGTGTCAGTGAAGCACTTGCACTGTGCAATGTCGATAGAGCTTTCTTACTGATGTAAGCTGCTGATATCACTACCTGTTTGGTCTGCCATTTTGTAGGTTATCAAGATTTTAAACAATCTGGATCTGGATCGGGATCACTCAAAATGTCTGGATATATATATCTACAACTGGAAGTGACTCCAGCTTATCTCGTGTTAGTCATATAAATAAGCAGAGCAGGCACTGGTATATCCAGTAATTAAAAGTCACTGGGTTTACCATTCCCTAAAACTTGCCAGGAAATTTGCTGACACCCATTGAGAAGCACGCTAATGTGGAGCACCTGCCTGACCTACAATACCCCGATATCTACAATTGTCTTGTAAATGCTTCCTCCGACTATGGAAATGAGACTATGAAAGATTATAGGAGCTTGGACAACTACAACTATTTTGTGGCCAGCTGAGTTCATGAGATACAGACTTGGGAAGTACCAGAGAAACAGAGGGTGCTGGTGATGTCCAAAGTAGGTACCAACCAATATTAATCAGCAATGTATGCTTGAAAACACATTGGCTTGTCATAAAATTCTGTGGGGGTGATTGTCTGTAGTGATGGCGCTCTATCATCTTGTAAATAGGAGAATTAATCAAATGGTTACTCAATAGAGTCCCAGCTCTCTTACAACCCCATATGAGCGAACCCAAATCACCTAATAGTGCAGATTAGCATTGATTGTAAAGTCTACCCTCACCAATGAATGGGGAGTGTGTTCTGGAATGCTATATGATTTATAATAACTAGTCATGCCTACCTATCAATTCGCTGACGGGTTTAATCAAAAGACAGCATGTTGCACTTCAAACATAGCACATGTGTTGGCGGATAAACAAAGGCACGTGGCCTTGTGACCGAATGTGAGAAACCTCCATGGGTGAAATGAGGATGGAAAATGAAGTTAAATACGCAAATAAAGGGTCTTTTACAACACATAGTCGTTGTTGTTGCTAAGCCCAGGTTAGTTCTGTTCAAACAGGCCCAAAGCACAGAGATAGCCGATGGATTTCCTGGGAGCGACTCAGAGATCCCTCACATATAAAATCTTGACACGTATAGTTGTTGGCCTTGCTGCTGTTGTTTGTGTGCTCCTTCCATTTACTAACATATATTTTTCTATTGCCTCAAATGGATTACTATGTAAAATTTTGAATTCTCCTTACGCATATGTCACTATATTTCAAAAGGGTTCCTGCTGCCGTACCAAACAAGTCTCAGGCATTATAAATAGCAGCAGTGATTTGGGAAATAAAAACAGCATGAACAATAAAAATAACAAAATAAAATAAAAACAAAAAAACATATACATATACATATGCATTTACATATACATATACTTGCCTGGTGTTGCCTTCATGGTTAAGGTAGTGGGCTTGGGATCCCAGGATCCTGAGTTCAAATCCCACTCAGCAGTTGAATTAATACCAGGTGGGGTTGACTCTGCCTGTCATCCTTCTGAGGTCAGCAAAATTGTGTGCCAGCTTGCTAGTGTCCTGTATCGGAGTGGCGACCCATCCAGGATTGTGTCCAATAGCCAAGGAGACTGCTTTGGCAGCACCAACACTCTGCACGGAGTATGGTCCCGATGGATGGATGGATGTATATATATATATGTATATATATGTATATATATTTATATATATATATATATATATATATATATATATATATATATATATATATATATATATATATATATTGTGACGTCCACGGGACTTGAACAGTCCCGCCAACGTAGAATGAGCCGAAACGATGGAGGCGGTTTATTTATTTATAACCCAAACATGGCGGTTCTAATCGCTCTACCGCAAACGGGACGAGGAAGGTGGCACGAGTCACTTTTCACTGAGTTGATGATGTTTATTTGTTTTTAATATTAACCGGAAATAACAAGACTCGGCAAGAAAAGGGATCCGGGGCGATTCGACGGGATGGTGTGGGATCGGGCGTGGGGAAAAACACAGACAATTCCAATGAATATACAGATCTCAAACCCTCTAAGGTACCAAGCACACACACACACACACACACACACACACACACACACACACACACACACACACACACACACACACACACACAAAACGTAGGTATTTCTGGTGGTCAGGCTGGACCGTGGTGTGGACGCAACTGTCCCTGGATCGGCGTCGGACGAGCTGGCCTTGCTCTCGTCAGGGGGGCAGGAGAAACTGTGGTGCTGTCGACCTCCTGGTCTTGGCCCAAGTCCGCTCACAGCCGCCAGGGAACCAGTTCTGGCGCCAAGTTGCGAGCAGGAGAGGGAGGCAGGTCCGCCCGCCGTTCGACCCCGTACTCCGAGTCAGCAGAACCCCAGAGCCAACCAAGGTGAGGCACGAGGCTCAGCAAGGCTCCAAGACACGATGAAGAACACGATCGAATCAGCACAACAAGCACGCTCTCCGCGCAACAGCCTCCACACCAAAAAAAACACGATCTTTTTGTCCCGATCTTCTTCCTCTTCCCTTTTCGACCCCGAACAGAACCTTTTTATCCTCCTGTCCTCGTCACTTCCAATCGAGCCGTTTTATTGGCCCACCGCCATCGCCTTCCGCCAATCGTGATCACGGGGCGGAGCCATCCGCAGCCCTGTCCTGTAACGTCACAGCCAGCCTCCAGAGAATACCAAAAGGGGTTTACGCAGACACACTTACCCTATCCCGTGTCCCTATCGAATTACGTGACAATTATCATTGCCCCCTTGAAGAAATGAACATTTACTAGACAACTTATCACCACTGAATTGCTACTTATTACATCGAGATCCTGGTAAACTCGAACAGCATGGCATACCTAATTAAACATCCTAATTACCCTTTGAATGCATACCCCCCCTCAAACGTAACAATATATATGTATATATATATATATATATATATATATATATATATATGTATATATATATATATATATGTATATGTATATATATATATATATATATATATATATATATATATATATATATATATATATATATATATATATATATATATATATATATGTATATATATATATATATATATGTATATATATATATATGTATATATGTATATGTATATATATATATATATATATGTATATGTATATATATATATATATATATATATATATATATATATATATATATGTATATATATATGTATATGTATATATATATATATATGTATATGTATATATATATATGTATATGTATATGTATATATATATATATATATATATATATATATGTATATGTATATGTATATATATATATATATATATACATATACATATACATATATATATATATATATATATATACATACATATATATATATATACATATATATATATATATATATATATATATATATATATATATATATATACATATATATATATATATATATATATATATATATACATATATATATATATATATATATATATATATATATATATATATACATATACATATACATATACATATACATATACATATACATATACATATATAATCCTGGTGTTGGCGCAGTGGTAAGGGCAGTGGCTTAGGACCCAAAAGGTCCTGAGTTCAAACCCCGTTGGGACACTGAATTAATATATGTATGTATATGTTTATATGTATATATATATATATATATATATATATATATATATATATATATATATATGTATATATATATATGTATACATAAACCAAGTCGAAAACACCAGGGGGTTGACTCAGCCTGCCATGCTTCCGAGGTCGGCGAAATGAGCACCAGTTGTACTGGGCCCGGTGTATGCCTCGGTTAGAATAGGTGTACCATATCCCTGTGTGTCGTAAGAGGCGACCAGGGTTGCGTCAGGAAGGGCATCCGGCGTAAAAACCTATGCCAAATCATTATGCGGACAACAAAACGAATTTCCATACCGGATTGGTCGAGGCCCGGGTTACCAACGACCGCCACCGGTACCGGTGGTCAGCAGGGTACCAGTGGAAATTGTGCTACTGCTGGGTGAAGGAGGAGAAGGAGATGGGGAAGGCGAGTCCGGAGGCAGTGGGAGAGGGGGAAGGGTAGAAGTGTGGAGGTGAGAGTTGGAACTCTGAATGTTGGGACGATGACTGGCAAAGGGCGAGAGTTGGCTGATATGATGGAGAGAAGAAAGGTGGACATACTGTGTGTACAAGAGACCAAGTGGATGGGGAGTAAGGCGAGGAGCATTGGAGGTGGTTTCAAACTGTTCTACCATGGTGTGGATGGGAGGAGAAATGGTGTCGGGGTAATCCTGAAGGAAGATTATGTCAAGAGGGTATTGGAGGTGAGGAGAGTGTCTGACCGAGTGATGAGTGTGAAGTTGGAAATTGAAGGGGTGATGATGAATATCATCAGTGCATATGCCCCACATATGGGGTGTGAGATGGAGTATAAAGAAGATTTCTGGAGTGAGTTAGATGAAGTGGTGGAGAGTGTATCCAAGGATGAAAGAGTGGTGATTGGAGCAGATTTCAATGGACATGTTGGGGAAGGGAATAAAGAGGATGAGGAGGTCATGGGGAGGTACGGTCTCAACAAGAGAAATGTGGAAGGGCAAATGGTGGTAGAGTTTGCAAAAAGAATGGAAATGGCAGTGGTAAACACGTATTTCAAAAAGAAGGAGGAACACAGGGTGACATACAAGAGTGGAGGAAAGTGCACACAGGTGGATTACATCTTAAGTAGGAGATGCAACCTGAAAGAGATTAGTGACTGTAAGGTGGTGGCAGGGGAGAGTGTAGCTCGACAGCATCGATTGGTGGTCTGTAGGATGACTTTAGAGGTGAGGTTGAGGAAGAGAGTGAGGGCTGAACCAAGGACCAGATGGTGGAAGCTGAAGGAGGAAGACTGTTGCGTGAAATTTAGGGAGGAGGTGAGACAGGCGTTGGATGGTGGCAAAGATGGGTGGGATGATTGGGCAACGACAGCAGAAGTTGTGAGGGAGATAGCTAGGAAGGTACTTGGTGTGACATCTGGACAGAGGAAGGAAGATAAGCAGACTTGGTGGTGGAATGAGGAAGTACAGGAAAGTATAAGGAAGAAGGGGTTGGCGAAAAAGAAGTGGGATAGTCAGAGAGATGAAGAAAGTAGGCAGGAGTACAAGGAGTGGCGTAGAAAGGCAAAAAGAGAGGTGGCAAAGGCCAAGGAAAAGGCATATGACGAGCTGTATGAGAAGTTGGATACAAAAGAAGGGGAAAAGGATTTATACCGATTGGCAAGACAGAGGGACCGAGCTGGGAAGGATGTGCTGCAGGTTCAGGTGATAAAGGACGCAAATGGGAATGTGCTGACGAGCGAGGAGAGTGTGTTGAGAAGGTGGATGGAGTACTTTGAGGAGCTGATGAATGAAGAAAATGAGAGAGAGAGAAGGTTGGAAGAGGTGGAGATAGTGAATATGGAAGTGGGGTGGATCAGTAAGGATGAAGTGAGGACTGCTATGAAGAAGATGAAAAGTGGAAAGGCGGTTGGCCCAGATGGTATACCGTGGAGGCATGGAAGTGCTTAGGAGAGATGGCAGTGGGGTTGTTAACCAGATTGTTTAATAAAGTCTTGGAAAGTGAGAGGATGCCGGAGGAGTGGAGATGAAGTGTACTGGTTCCGATTTTTAAGAACAAGGGTGATGTGCAGAGCTGTGGAAATTACAGAGGGATAAAGTTGTTAAGCCACACCATGAAGTTGTGGGAAAGAGTAGTGGAAGCTCGGTTGAGAGGAGAGGTGACGATCTGTGAGCAGCAATATGGGTTTATGCCGGAAAGAGCACCACTGATGCGATGTTTGCTTTGAGAATGTTGATGGAGAAGTATGGGGAAGGCCAGAAAGAGTTGCATTGTGTGTTTGTGGATTTAGAGAAAGCTTATGATAGGGTGCCAAGAGAGGAGTTGTGGTATTGTATGAGGAAGTCAGGAGTGGTGGAGAAGTATGTGAGGATTGTGCAGGATATGTATGAGGACAGTGTGACAGCGGTGAGGTGTGCGGTAGGAATGACGGACCGGTTTAAGGTAAAAGTGGGATTGCACCAAGGATCGACTCTGAGCCCTTTCCTGTTTGCAATGGTGATGGACAGGTTGACGGATGAGATCAGACTGGAGTCTCCATGGACTCTGATGTTCGCGGATGACATCATGATCAGTAGGGAGAGTAGGGAGCAGGCTGAGGCGAGCCTTGAGAGGTGGAGGTACGCACTGGAGAGAAGGGGAATGATAGTCAGTCGGAGTAAGACGGAGTACATGTGCGTAAATGAGAGGGAGGGTGGTGGTATGGTGCGGTTGCAAGGAGTTGAGGTGGGGAAGGTGGATTGGTTTAAATACTTGGGATCAACTGTCCAAAGTAACGGAGAGTGTGGAAGAGAAGTGAAAAAGAGAGTGCAGGCAGGATGGAGTGAGTGGAGAAGAATTGCAGGAGTGATTTGTGACAAAAGGGTAGCTGCAAGAGTGAAGGGGAAAGTATATAAGACGGTAGTGAGACCAGCGATGTTGTATGGTTTGGAGGCGGTGGCGCTAACAAAAAGACAGGAAGTGGAACTGGAGGTGGCAGAGTTAAAGATGCTGCGATTCTCGTTGGGAGTGACGAGGATGGATAGGATAAGAGATGAGTATATTAGAGGGACAGCGCAGGTAGGACGGTTTGGAGACAAAGTGAGAGAGGCGAGATTGAGATGGTTTGGACGTGTGCACAGGAGGGAAACGGAGTATATCGGGAGAAGGATGTTGAAGATGGAGCCGCCAGGCAGGAGGAGAAGAGGAAGGCCAAAGAAGAGGTTCATGGATGCGGTGAGGGCGGACATGCGGGTGGTTGGAGTGTCAATGGAAGATGTGGAGGATAGAGCGAAATGGAGACGGTTGATCCGCTGTGGCGACCCCTAACGGGAGCAAGCCGAAAGAGGAAGAAGATATATATATATATATATATATATATATATATATATATATATATATATATATATATATATATATATATATATGAGGTGTGTTCAAAAAGTATCCAACCTTAATTTTTCGTGCGTAAACAAATGAAGCTAGGGAGGCGTGGTTTGGTGCACGTATGTAGGCGATCCTAATTCGTATGCGTGAATATTTTCCTGCCTGCTGAAGCTGTCAGTCGCCGACAGACCTCCGATGAGTGAGGAAGTGTAAGTGAGCGCCGTCGGAATTTCGTTTTTGACAAAATGACGGATCACTGTGGTCTCATCGCCAGTGATCACTGTGTTGAAGAAGTTGGGATCGCTGTTCACAGTCTCCAGCATGTCCTGTACGATCTCCAAATGGAGTTGCTTCTGCTCGATCGTTTGCAGCTTTGGCACGAACTTCGCTGAGATTCTCCTTAAGCCCAAATCCTCAGTCACAATGGAATGAACGGATCCAATGCTGACGCCCACCTCGTTTCCACTTGGGAATCGCCAAGCTTTAGACAAAATTTGATGCAGTAGCGTTGTTCAAGTTTTTCTGTCATTTTGTCAAAAACGAAAATCCGATGGCACTCACTTACACTTCCTCACTCATCGGCGGTCTGTCGGCGACTGACAGCTTCAGCAGGCAGGAAAATATTCACGCATACGGATTAGGATCGCCTACATACGTGCACCAAACCACGCCTCCCGAGCTTCATTTGTTTACGCACGAAAAATTAAGGTTGGATACTTTTTGAACACACCTCGTATATATATATATATATATATATATATATATATATATATATATATATATATATATATATATATATATATATATATATATATATATATATATATATATATATTGTTACAGGCCGGGCGTCAGCAGCCAACAGACAGCTCTGAACGGAGTCGCAAGTCGTGTCAGCCCGACCGATCGCCCGGAATATAGATCACCGCCCGGATAACTCCAAGCGACGGGTCCTTGTACAAGAACCGAAATACGCCAATTGGCAGATCACGTGGGGTAGGGTCGATTGCCAATCTTCAATGTACCTAAATACCCACGTGATCCAACTACCGGGGTATTTCACCCTCGACGGAACTCGTACGGAACAAACTGCCGAGGCGAGCTTGTCCGTGCGCAATTCCGAGCGGCGTAATCGCCGAGAACCGTTGGTCCAAATGTCTCCCTATTACGGCAAACCAACGGCTTTCTAACTCCCAACACACGAAATGTTCAGTCAATGAGGGAATGGACGAAACGAGCAGGTTTACATTCACACAAGGACATTTATTATGATGAAACACGTATGCAATTAAATAAGGCAAAACACGTATGCAATTATACAAGCAACAAAAGAACTACAACCGTCTACTTATTATGTACAGTCATTTACACTTAACAGCAGTTCCTACTTATTAGACGGGCCCACGGACAACACGCCGCACCCGGCGTGACTCATGTCCTCGTGATCCACCCCCCGCTCAACCACGGGTGGGAGGGAATTGTTGACGTCACCGCAGGGTTCTTCTTCCTCTTCGCAGAAGAGGGGGAGGGACGTCTCCATGTTCGCTCCCTAACTATGAAATCGATCCGCAGCGCATCCAATCGATTTCAAAAAATTAAACAATGGAAGGTGAGCTATCTCGGGAACATGCACTTATGGACCTAGCTGCCTAAGGGAACCTGCACGTTGTGTGCAAATGAATTCCAAATTCGTAACTATATATATATATATATATATATATATATATATATATATATATATATATATATACATACATATATGTCGGGAATCGTACCTTTTTCTATTAGCTTTGCTTTTAGAAGTCATTATATGTTTTTGCAGGCTTGGTGTTAATCAAACTATACTCTTGGCAAGCTGCTTGGGAAAAAGGACAATTGGAACAGTATATGCAGAAAATATGATTGTGATTAACCTTGAGTAATCCAGAGCAGCACTGTGGGAGCAGGGCTTGGGAGTGAACCGTTATTTCCTCTTATATCTACTTCTGTTTCACCATTCTTGTAATGAAATGAGCCAACTGCTTGCAGCTGGTTAGGTTGAAAGGACAAATTGTGAGATAAACATTTGTCCAAAGATAAAACCGAGTATATAAGGGGGTAATAAAACCGTCTAAGACAGTGACGGCACCCTCCGAGCATCCTCAGTTACTTAATTGATGATCCTGGTGTTTGCCGTGCTCCGTGTACACGTACCTTGGTGGATAGTGAACAGCTTTCTCTCAAGTACACATCGATGTCTTCATACCTTACATGAAGGGTGATTGACGTTACGACATATATATATATATATATATATATATATATATATATATATATATATATATATATATATATATATATATATATATATATATATATATATATATATATATATATACCCTTACAACCCAATAATTCCTTGCCATCCCCTTACACTACTTTCCCTACCTTCACACTGCCTTCCCTTTCCCCACCGCCCCTTACTCCCCCACCCCTCCTCACACCCCCACCCCCCCTCGCTCCCTCACCCCTCCTCGCTCCCCCGCTCATCCTCGCTCCCTCACCCCTCCTCGCTCCCTCACCCCTCCTCGCTCCCCCGCTCATCCCCCCTCCCTCACCCCTCCTCGCTCCCCCACTCCTCCTCAGTCTCCCTCCATCCTTGCTCCTCTTCCCCTCTCTCTCCTCCCCTCTTTTTCTCCCCCCCCCTTTGGTATACCCGGTGACCGGACAGTAGTTATCTCTGGATATGTCTGGACGATGGTTATGCCCGGATGGTGGTTATCTCTGCACGTATCTGGATGGTGGTTATGTCCGGTTAGTGGTTATCTCCATACGTGTCTAGAAGGTGGCTATATTCGGATGTGTCCAGATGGTGGTTATCTCCACGTGTATCCAGATGGTGGTTATGTCTGGATGGTGGTCATCTCCGGACATGTCCAGGCGGTGGTTATGTCTGGCCAGACCATCCCCTCACACTGCCTTCCCTTGCCCTCCCCTTACGTTGCCTTCCCTTGCCCTCCCCTTACGTTGCCTTCCCCTCCCATCACACTACTTTCCCTTCCTCCACCGCTCCTCGCTCCACCACCCCTCTTCGGTCTCCCTCCCTCCTCGCTCCTCCACTCCTCTCTCTCTCCTCCCCCTCTCCTCCCCTCTTTATTATCCCCCCCTTTAGTATACCCGTCGTGTCTCCAGACGGTTGCTATGTCCAGAAGAACCCTCCCCTTTCAATGCCTTCCCCTCCCCTTTCGGTGCCTTCCCTCCCCTCACACTACTTTCCACTTCCCAACCACTCCTCGCTCCTCCACCCCACTCTCTCTCTCTCCTCCTCCTCTCCTTTTTTCCACCACCCCCCCACCCCCTAGTCGACCCATCATCTGGACAGTGGTTATCTCGGATGTGTCTGGACGGGGGTTGTGTCCAGAAGGACCCTCCCCTCACACTGCCTTCACTTGATGTATCTGGACGGTGGTTATGTCGGGATGGCGGTTATCTCCAGATGTGTCCGGATGATGGTAATGTGTGGACGGAACCTCCCCTTACACTGCCTTACCTTACCCTCCCCACACACGCTGCCTTCCCCTCCTCTCATACCACCTTCCCATTACTCCCCTACCCCTCACACTGCGTTTTTTGTTTGTTTTTGTATACCTTGTCGAGGCTCGTATGAGAGCTAACACACAACGAACAGCAAGGGGGGCATGAGACAAGAGGGGTGGTAGTGGGAAGGACAAAACAGTGGGGAACAGAGACATTAGGAGATCTGTGGAAGGGAGGGATGGGGGCAGGGAACATGGGGTATACAAGATGGACATCCCAGGGACTTTCAGGAAGGAAAGCAGGGAATTTGAAGGAGGTGGGTTTGGGGTGGATTAACGAGGGTAGAAAAGATCGAGGATTTGGATGGGGTACGATAAGAGGTGGTGGTGAACAGCTGTTTTGAAGGCCTGGAGGGAAGAATTGGATTGAACAGAGTGAGGGAGTTTATTCCAAAAGTGGGGAAAAAGAGGACTTAAAGAGTGAAGGTGAGCAGTGATTCATGATTTTGGTAGTTTTACCAGAAGGGGATTGTTGGCGGACCTTGAGCGCCCTGCGGAAATATGGTGGGGACATATCGCAGACAAAGCAGGGGGGCGAGACTGGAGAGGAGGAGACGGTAAAAGACAGAAAGACCACCGACCAACCTGCGGTGAGAGAGTGAGAGGCCCAAAGAATCAGCCTCATCGCGGGAGATGCCAATGATCCCAAATGCCTTGGTTTCCACAGTGTGAAGCTGAGAAAGGTGGTAGGCAGGAGCACCAGCCAAGATGAGAGAGCAGTACTCCAACAGGCTGCGGACGAAAGCTTTGTAAGTGGTCAGGAGCTCAGGTGGGCCAAGGAAGGACTTTGCACGACGGAGGATTCCCAGTCGGCGACTGGCTTTGGAAGCCACGTTGGAAATGTGGCTTTCCCAAGAAAGGTCATGGCAGATAGTGAGACCCAGAAGCTTGAAAGAATGGACTTCTTCCAGAAGATTGTTGCGAAAGTAAATGGGGGGGGGGGGTTCCAAACAGTCCTTTCGGAGAGACATCGTGAGAGTGAGATTTGTCCAGATTGAAAGACATTTTGAAATTCCACATTGAAAGTTTGTGATTTTACCCAGATCTGCAGTGAACGAAGAAGCTGCAGCTTGCCGGTCTGAGGGATGACCAATGGTACAGCAGAGGGTGGAGTAATCAGCAAAGAGATGAAGAGGATTTTCCAGAGAGTCGGAAAGATCATTGATGAAAGCCAGAAAAAGAACAGGGCCCGGAACGCGACCTTGAGAAACTCCAGCCTGGATAGGAAGAGGGGATGAGAGAGCTCCATTTTGGGCCACACGTTGGCTGTGACAGGAGAGGAAGTCTGCGAGCCATGAGTGGAGATGTCCTTGGATACCATAGGAAGAGAGTTTGGTGAGCAGAGCAGGGTGCCAGACTGTGTCAAAAGCATGCGATATGCCTAGGGATATGGCTCTGATATCATGTCTTGTATTGAGGACCTCCATCCATTGTTGGGAGAGCAGAAGCAGCATATCCACGGTAGAGTGACCTTGTCTGAAACCAAATTGATGATCGGAAATCAAGCCATTGGAGAAGAGGAAGGATTTAATGTCTGAAGCGATGATGGATTCCATAACCTTGCTGATGATTGGGAGAAGGTTGATTGGTCTGTAGTTGCAGAGATCTGTTTTTGCACCTTTTTTGTGCAGGGCAGTGATGTTTGCTGATTTCCAAGCAGATGGCTGATGACCTTGAGCAAATGAGAGGGTGAATAGAACACACAGAGGGTGAGAAAGAGCAAAGGAGCAGGTTTTTAGGACACGTGGGCTGATGCTGTCTGGACGGGTTGCAGAATCTGAGTATATATATATATATATATATATATATATATATATATATATATATATATATATATATATATATATATATATATATATGTATATATGTGTATATATATATACATACATATATATATATATATATATATATATATATATATATATATATATATATATATATATATATACATACATATATATATATATATATATATACATATATATATATATATATATATATATATACACACATATATATATATATATATATATATATATATATATATATATACACATATATATATATATATACACACATATATACACATATATATATATATATATATATATATATATATATATATATATATACACATATATATATATATATATATATATATATATATATATATATATATATATATATATATATATATATATATATATATCAAAAGAACAAACTTAACAGGATGACTACTGTAAGTGTCACATGATGGAAGGTCAGGTCAGGTATGGGAGCATGTGCCAGAACAGCGCGTCGCTGCGTCCACTTTCCGCCGGTACTCCGGGGGCCTCCGTCTGGCCATCCCCCAGGCAGATGCCAGGCCCATCCCCATCTCCTTGAGATGATGGTCAACCTGCTGCAACCATGAGGCACGTGGTCGGCCCACTGGCCTCATCCACTCATGAGACTCCCTCGCTGAGAGAATCTGGTGAGCAGGATCAGCGTCAGGAAAACGAGCCACATGTCCATACAGCCGCAGCTGACGCTCACGGACTATGCAGGTAACAAATCTCATCCGAGTCTCTCTCAGCAACCGCCGTTGGACACAAAATCCGACCAGCGATAGCCAAGGATTCTCCGAAGAGACCTGGTACCAAAGGAATTAAGTCTCCGTCTCAGATCCTTGGTCAAAGTCCAAGTCTCGCACCCATAGAGCAAGACTGGAAGTACCAAGGACCTGAAGACTCGGACTTTCGTCCTCCCGCACAGGTACCGGCAGCGCCACACCCCATGATCCAGTGAATCCATGACTCCCCAGGCCCGACCCAGACGTCTATTGACCTCCGGCTCACAACCTGCGGAGACATGAATATCACTGCCAAGGTAAGTGAATCTCTCCACGACCTCAACATCCTCACCACAAACAGACACAGACAGGACAGCAGCATCCAAGATGTCACCGAAAGCCTGGATCTTTGTTTTGACCCAAGAAATCCGTAATCCCAACGGCTCGACTCCTCATTCAGCACCTCGAGGGCCCCCAAGAGGATGTCTAAAGTCTCCGCAAAGATGACTGCATCATCTGCAAAATCAAGGTCCGAGATCTTGACATTGCCAAACGATGCACCGCAACTTGATCTCTCCGACATCCTCCCAAAAATCCAGTCCATACAAGTGCTGAAAAGTGTGGGTGCAAGTACACACCCCTGACGAACTCCAGTAACAACTGGAAATAAGTCAGAGATGGTACCACCACACTTCACAGCACTCTCAGTACCAGAGTAGAGTTCAGACATCAGATCGATCAGTTTCGGTGGCACCCCACGAAGACCAAGAATCCTCCAGAGGACATCCCGATTCACTGAATCGAACGCTTTACAGAGATCAACATAGGCTGCAAGCAGCCCCTGCCGAAACTCTCGTCTGCGTTCAGTGAGGACACGAAGAGCAAGGATACGGTCAATCGTTGACCTCTTTGGTGTAAAGCCTGACTGCTCTGGACGCTGGTGCACAAGCAGATGGTGGCGAACCCTATCAAGAATTATCCGAGCAAAGACCTTGCCCGGCACTGAGAGCAGCGTCACCCCTCGGTAGTTGTTGCAGTCTTGGCGATCACCCTTCCCTTTCCAGAGAGGGACAACAAGGCCCCTCTTCCAGTCAGTTGGGATGATGCCTGTGTTCCAGGCAGAGCACAAAACTGCATGCAACGACGCGAGTAGCATTTCCACCAGCCTTGAGAAGTTCAGCATGGATGCCACAGATCCCTGGAGCTTTGCCCCGTTTCAACTGGTTCACCGCAGCCCGTGTTTCCACAAGCGATGGTGGACCACAGTTGATTCGAGGGTCAGCAACAGGGATTGTAACACCCTTGACGTCCAACTCGACAGCTGGGGGATCAGCCTGGTACAACCGCTCAAAGGTAACCGGCCCAGCGGGCCTTCACTTCAGACTCCTCTGTCAAGAGCCTACCACTCTCTGCTCGAACTGTAGTGCTCCGAGGGATGGGCTTGGATGAACGTAATGCGCGAATTCCCCTGTAAGCGGGACGAGAATCACCTGTCCACAGGTGATGCTCTACCCCCTCACAGATTCCTCGCACATAGGCCTCCTTGTCCACCCTCAGTGCACGTACAGTTTTACGCCTCAGCTCCCTGAACAGCTCAGCTCTGCCATTCAGCCTGGCCCTGCGACTCTGGTCAATGGTATCCAGTGTCCCTTGAGAGACAAAATTCTTCTTTGCCCTGCGGTGAACTCCAAGGCATCCACCGGCAACATCAAGGACGGTGGTCTTGAAGGTGCTCCACAACTCTTCAGGCCCCCCCAAAGCACCCAGACCCCCCAAGTGTCCACTCAGCCTGTTCGCAAACTCCTCAGCTACTCTCTCATCCCTGAGCTTGGCAACATCCAGCCTAGGCTGGGATGGTACCATTCTCCAGGATTTAAGGTGCAGCTTTAGAGTTGCTACAACAAGCCTGTGGTCAGTATTGAGGAACTGAGCACTCCGGTAGACCCTGCAGTTCTGGATCATCCTCCAACGACCGTCAATGAGGACATGGTCAATCTCCCTTGCCACACCGCCAGGGCTGGAATACCAAGTCCAGCGATGAGCTTGCGGGCGCTGAAACCATGAACCAGCCACCCTAAGTCCATGACTTCTTGCAAAGTCAAGGAACTTAGTGCTATTCTGGTTCATAGTTCCTGACCCATGGGGACCAACACACACCTCATAACCATCCCTATCAGTTCCAGTCGATGCATTGAAATCCCCCAAGACTAGAAGTGTATCTCGTCTGGGGCACTGATCAACCACAGACTCGAGTGTGGCGTAGAATGCATCCTTCACGGTAAGATCACTCGCCTCAGTCGGAGCATAAATAGAGAACAGGGAAATGACACCTAAGGAGGGACGAATCCTTAATCTCATAATACGCTCGTTGACCGGTGTTACCTCAATTATCATTGGGGTCAGCTTATTGGACACAGCTACAGCAACTCCTTGGGTATGGTAACCATCAGAGCGACCAGACCAATAGTAGGTGTAACCACCCACCATTATCTCGCCGCAATCCAGTCTCCGAACCTCAGAGAGAGCTGCAATCCCGATGTCCAAACGCTTGAGCTCAGATGATAACAGAGACAGGTGATCATCCTCTCTTAGGGATAGGACATTCCAGGCACCCACCCGAAGGGACCGCCTCAGGTTAACCCAAGGAGACCGCCGTCTGGTGGACGACACCTCAGCACCACTCCGACACACTCTCCCGCACTCTGACCCAGGGATGTTACCCCGTGGTTTCCCTCCTATCAAAGATTGGGGGTCCCGAAGGCTTTGCCCCAATCCCGTCATCCGGTGAGCTGCCCTGCGAAGGGAAGCTGCACAGGAGGTACTCCCACGGAGTGGGTTTTCAGATTTTTTTGCGTTTTTGCGTTTTGCGGAATGAAGCGTTTTACGGTGGCTGGAGTGCAAATCCTGCCACCAACCTCCTAATAAGAAGTAACCCAACTGCAGGAGGATGTCCGCAGACACAGTTGGGCACTAGATATGGATGGCCGTTGGCTCACAAGGAGCTCCTCCGCCCTTTGACAGGTTTTGTTTTTAATCCTGCTGGGTGTCCATATCCAAACACCCTCCTCACCAGAAAACCTGGTGGGGGAGACGGTTTAGTCGCCGACAACCCGACCATGGAACAGGTTAGTACAGGTTTACATGGTACCTGTAGCAGGTCACAGATCGAACCTGACCTGACAAGAATTTGCAGGGAAGAATACCTGACATGATGGAAGTTGTAGCAATTTTATTTGCCCCTCTCCCCAAGGTGGTTTTCCACCTTCGGCGAAATCCGTGTTGAGGTGTTTATCCATGTATAAATAGATTATCATGGCATTTCTTGGGGCAAGCTTACCAGAAGTAAAAAATATAAATCACAAACATGTGTGATTACATTTTAAAACAATCGTGACTGCTGTTTAACACTAAACTGAAAGAAATTTGAAGGAATCCTGACGTCCTTGAGGCATTCAATGCATTTCGCATCCAACATAGATGAACGGACCCGAGCCTAGATCGACTGTAATTTATATCTCTACCAGATTGGATGATAACATGACTTCCTGCCGCTCCCGTCGGGAGTGGGTGTATGAGTTCATCTCAATGTGCCATTATTGGTAGGGGGTATATACGTATGATGTTGGCTTATTGGTTAGGTGGTGGGCTTGGGATTTTAGCAACCTGAGTTCAAATCCCACTTGGCTATTGAATAAATACTAGGTGGGGTTGACTCTTCCCCTCATCCTTCTGAGGTTGACAAAATGAGTGCCAGCTTGCTGGTATCCTGTGTTTGAGTGGTGACCCATCCAGGATTGTGCCCAATAGCCAGGGAGACTGCGAAGGCAGCACAAACGCTCTGCAGAGAGTATGGTCCGGATGGATAGATGGGAGGGCATAAATACTTTTACAGGCGTGTGTGTGTGTGTGTGTGTGTGTGTGTGTGTGTGTGTGTGTGTGTGTGTGTGTGTGTGTGTGTGTGTGTGTGTGTGTGTGTGTGTCACACACACATCCAGGAATTGGTGTATTTAAATCTGAAGTGTGATAATTTTCACAGGCAACAAAAGCATTACTGCAAGATGTAGTTTTCGTCTTGATACCCATGGCTTGACCCTGGGTATCCTGAGCATGTGTGCAGAATTTGAGTGAAATTGTCCAAGCAGTTTTTGTTTCTATAAGGTTCAGACATACATGCATACGGAGAGCTGCCAAATTTTCGAACGATGATGAGAACAAAGGCCGTGAAGGAGCAATTTTAAACAGCGAAATGGCTTGCATAAAAATCAATCTTCCAGAAAGTGCAGTAAAGATGATTACAAAATGTTTTTTGTTGTTGTTGTTGTTGTTGTTGTTGTTGCTCAAGTAAGCTGGAAAAGGCATTCAATCAGAAATTAATAATAAGAGATAACTTTTTTTTTTCAACTTTTTTTCTTTCTTTCCTGTGGAACTTAACTGTTACGGAGAAGTGCTGTAATTACCCACCTAATGTTCTATTGCAGATTATGTGAAATGCATCATGACATACCGGTACCATTCTTGCTTTACCTCAGTGCTGATAATGGCCGAGCTTTCACTGTGCGCTCCTCCGTTGTAGCCCTCATTGGCATACCCCTCTTGGTCCATTTCTGCGTCTGGCTCTGGGCCTCTGCTGCCCTGGCTGTTGGCATCGTCCACAGAATCAGGCACATCATTCAAAGACACACCAACTCGCTCACTACCCAGCAGTCTTGGAGAGTGAGACAGTGACGGACTTTGTGACGCCTCGTCAGAGTACATATTCTCAGTCGTGTCCTCTTCCACAATGTCCTTCTGCCCATAATAATAACCCTGGGAATAAAGATCATCACACTCTTCTTCCTCCTCGCCCTCGTCATAATATTCTTCAAAATCTTCCTCAATGCGTCTCTCCTCATATTGGTACTCTCCGTGGCGGTAGTGTGCCGACGACAAAGGCTGTGCACAAACCTCTCCAATGTACCTGCGTTGCCTGGATTCCCATTGATGAGCTGCAATAAAGACAAGAATGAAAGGATGGTGAGATTAATTCCTTGTATTGCTCACACACCTGTAGTCCCATTGCACATGTAACTACCTGGTGAGTTTCAATTACCTAAGATATCAAGATGTTTGCATTCCCAGAAGTGTAAATGGCAATGAAATATCGTGTAATTACAGAGGGCAGGGTGATGACTACCCCACGTGCGAAGCGCAAAGTGGGGTTAAGCAATTGGCTCACACTCTCTGTTTGTCTGTCTACAGATGTCTGTCTATGGTCGAGGCACGTGTGTTATTTTGTTTTGTTTTGTTTCAGTCTGGCAGTCTGGCGTTCAAACAAAATTGAAAACCATTCCAAACAAGAACCGTAATGTGTTTAGGGACATCATAAAGGACAGAAACACCTTTTTTTTTTCAGAAAAAAAAAATATATTTTTTTTTTTTTTCAGGCACGAAGTATAAATGGAACATGTTCAATAAGGCGGTGTAAAAGAAGGTGCGTGTTTATTAATTATTTTTTTAAATAATTAATTAATTAATTAAACCTTAATTTTAATTCAATTCAATTATACTTCAAAACTGCAGAACATAAATCGCAACTCGTTTCCTCAGCGTTGGGGAATATCGAGATTCAGACAACACCGTGGCTCGTAGGGAATATAGAACGTGCTCGGAAATGCAAAGCAAGAGTTTAAAAGACCCTTCCCATGTCCTTTTTCTCAAGACTGCGTGGGGGTAAGGTGTTCTATGAACTCGAGTTATAATTTTATTATCGGTCGTTAAAGAATCAATGGAGGTTTAAGTGTTTGGGCTAAAAAAAAAAAAATCCAAGTAAGAGTGTGTTCAATCTTATGCTTGTTCCTGATATGTAAAGTGCACTACTTAAGCAGGGTACCACCCAGGTAACCGACCATCTAAGGTGGTCTCAGGTATCTTCACATTGAAGACGAGTGTGTTCTGGAGTTCGGTTGGACAAAACGCAGGACAAAACAATTCGGTAAAAACATATCATTAAACTACCCAGATTCCCCAGATGATTGTAATAACTCTATCTATGTCGGCTTTACCCCCCTTGTTTAGCATTTTCAATCGTAATGTTCATCTTCACATGTCTCCCGTTTTTGCTTCGGACATTTGACCACCACAAGTTGTGCATTTCATCAAAATCACAAAAGCCAAATGTCGTCATACTGATGAGGCCCGTAAGGGCACAGCGGTTGTCCTTGCCATGAGAACGCTTCAACGCTTCTTCTTGACTCTATGTACCTCGGGCTGCACCATATTCCATTTACCGAGCTATCGTTGAGCATTGTACAAAACCATCAGGCCATATAAGAGGTGATGATTATTGTCAATACTCATACTATAACAGGCATCCACAACCATCCTTGACAATGTTGTGGAACGTCAGTCAAGGCCCTCACTTTGTCACCTTTATTCGCTTTAAAATTTGGTTTATCCGCAACATCCACCATCCATTGGGACCGTACTCTGTGCAAAGCGTTGGTGCTGCCTAATCAGTCTCCTTCGCTATTGGGCACAACCCTGGATGGGTCACCACTCCGACACAGGATATCAGCAAGGTGGCACTCATTTTGCTGACCTCGGAAGGATGACAGGCAGAGTCAATGCCACCTGGTATTAATTCAACAGCCAAGTGGGATTTGAACTCAGGATCCTGGGATCCCGAGCCCACCACCCAAACCAATAAGCCAACACCAGGCATTTCTCCACAACCGCTTGAGCGATTGACACAACTTCCGACAGGAGCGTCTACCCATGCATGGATAAATTTTTTTAACCATGACAATTGGATGGAAAATGCGGCTGGCATTCCAAAAAGTCAGGCATCAGGATATCAGGCACGGGTTGCCGGGTGTTTCACGTACCAGGAACAAATGGCTTCGACCTCACCTCACTCAGCCTCTGACAAATTATGTTCTCAACTTTTTGCCACACCGTCGTCAAGGTATATTGAGGTCATTAACGACAAATGATGTAGATGGTACAAGGAAGATAAAGTCGAAAGATCACATGTAGCTGTGAATGGAGACGTAAGATCAGAGTGACCTGGCTCCCTGGTGGACATGGGTCATGCGATAGATTTATAAAGGCAGGAAGGAAATTGAGCAGATTGAAGAGGAAAAAAAAATGAAAGAGTAGAGGAGAGTGCACAGCTTGGATGCAAGGAACTATGAAGAAACAAAAACAAACAAGCCGTTAGGTGACATGGGTGGTCGGTATATAATTGCATACAAGTCATACAGTTTTTGATGGATCGGGCTGAATTTTTTTGACAAAGAGGTTGATTATAGTGCGCATAAAAGCGCGGAAGCCGATTTTTGATTTTTGAAAAAAAATATAGATATATATATATATATAAATATTTTTCGGATTTTTTCAAGAATTTCAAAGTCCCGTTTCTAGGCAACGGTGGCGTCCATAGCAACGGTGCTCAAAAGCATACAACTAGATCCTGGTATGAACCTACCAGTCAAGTTTCATCAAAATCGGTTGACTCCTCTGGCCTACAGAGCTGTCCATTACATACATACAGACAGACGGAAAACTTGAGAATAACGGTAGTCGAGCGACCACCTAACACACAATTAATTTCCAAGACCTCAAGTAACAGTATTCATCACAAGCCACCAGAAACATAAATAGTGTGTAAATATTTACCTTTTCATATCCACAGAAAACCACCAATAATGACTCATCATCAACATCAGAGAGTATTCTCCTCTGTCATATCTCAATGATTCTTTTCCAGGTGTTAAATATACGATTGATGTATCACATGCAGGACATCACTGTATCTTTAGGAGATATTAGAGTACCTTTCCGAGATATCAGTGCACTTTTACATGAATTATAGGGACAATGAGAAAACAGACAAATCATTATAATATGATTGTTGGATTTGAACCTGTGATCCCAGAATTCTGAGCTTTCCCTTCAGATGGGAATGCAAACCAAGCAATCCCAGGCCCTTGAAGCAGAACCTTTCAGACATGCCAGTGGGAACGGCACAAAAATACACTTTTTTTTTTCTTTTTCAGCTGTCTTGTCTGGGTTTGATTCCCTACCTGACAATAAACTGTCAGATTGGTGCTTTGTGGAAGGGTGTTGCATTACAAAGTGCACAGTCCCTCAGATGGGCATTAGGATGGCGGTGTCCCATCTGCCAGCATTCATTGGACGTAACACATCCCACTGTGTATTTCACGGACAGTCGGTGACTTATTGCTGACACAAGCCTGGTGTTGGCTTCACGACTAAGGTGGCTGGCTTCTTAGGGTCTTGAGTTCAAGCCCGTCTCTCAGCGTTTAATGAACACCAGGTGGGTTGACTCAGCCTGTCGTCTTCAAGGTTGGCAAAATGAGTTCCTGCTTACTGGTAACAGGGGCCATTGCATCAGCAGCACAGCGGCACCCCCAGAAAATGATGCAGCTAAGCAGCCACAGGCTGCATATGAATAAATAAATAAATCGCCGATATCCTAAACAAATAAATAATTCCTGCGCAAATTCCTTTAGTCGAACATCAGGCTTGACGAGCCAGTTTGTGAAAGACTTGGGCCAAAAACATTGCCCAGGTGACCCCACAAGTTGGCCGTAATCAGGCCTGTTAAAGTCGAAGCAGTACATTACGGGGATTTTTAAAAGGAGAAAAGTAAAAAATAAAATAATATACATTTATTTTTGAAAGTTTCATCAATGATTGAAAATGTAATGTTTTGCGAGGAAGAGATAAATGAAAGGAAAATTTAATCAGCTTACATAACGGACAACATAGTCTTAGATTTTTTTTATTGCTGTTCCCATAACAATCAAACTAGAAGGGCACTCCATAACTACACCACGTAATGCCTGATCCACGAGGACATATCAGGGCCAATACATTTTTGAAATATCATGCTATGTATCGTTTTTGTCCTTATTAGGCCATGGGATAGATAGGGACACCATGCACCCTCCCCCCCCCCCCCCACCTCCCAACAAAACTATTTTTTTTGAAGTGTCTGGATATGCTGAATACGAATTTGAATGTTAACATTGAAAATATTGGGATGCACTACCTCTTTTAGCCTCATGAAAAGGGGTACCCTCAACAATGAATTTTCGTCATTTGTGCCAAAAGCGATTTCCGTACCCAATCAGAATGGCTTCTCGACGACCCATGACACGGTCAGACTACACATATTATATTATGGCTTATATGAAACATAATCTCATTCTGGTTCCATGTTTGTGTCTAAAATTAATATATCCAAGAGCTTATATAACATGTTGAGTACATGTATTGTATCGTCTTATTAACTGCCCATTACTGTGTTGTAGAGTTTTCAATAAAGCTTATTTTATCCTGTTTCTTGTTATATATCCTGCTAATTAACCATGAGGTGACATGCCAATGCCAACTGCATTCCACTTGATGCCAAAATGGGTCCAATATCTTGGATACCCGCGATGTTATCACATCCTAAATTGCATATGGTTAATCTCATTGTGTTTGATAACTATGACCAGAGCCTCCATCGAGGTCAATACCTGACACAGAAATGACTTGGTGCTGAAGAGAAAGCTTGATTTCTCATGAACAAAGATATCCATATGGAAATTGGTATTGTGTGAATTTTTTTCCTCCACATAATTATATTTTTAATGTGCAGAATATGGCCATTGGAGCAGTAGTACAGACACCTCCCCCTCAAGGAAATTCAACAACAACTATTCATTTGCAGACTACTTAAGAATTATTCCCATCATTTACATTGAAGCCAACAGGTTAGTTAAGATACAATTCATTTATTTTCACATTAACATCAAATATGTAGTTAAGTTTTCTCTTTTAGGTCAAAGACAATCACTTAAGTCAATTACGAATAGCAAAATAACTATCAATTTTAAATTTAATCACAGATATGACATTTTAATTTTTTTAATGTTTGCTTTCTTATCTATTTGCAGGTTCACAGAGGCTGAGTGCAACCATGCAAAGTGAGGTCTGACCCAATGCACTCATCAGAACGTCAAGAGAAAGAAGGCCCCCCAACCAAACACCCGAAGGATGGTGGCAGTGGAGGCCAAGGGACAAGGCCATAGTTCAGGTGCATCATACACATCTCTGAGCTTCAGTATGGACCTCTCGTGGCATTATCAATAAGTACAGAATCCGATGAAAGACTTGCAAGGTTGAAGGACATACGTGACAGGAGACTGTCTCAGCCATGAGAATCTGTTCACCGAAAGACTGCTACCTGTGACCTCATACCAGACACCATTACTGAAGGTGATGGATGTCACAGAGAATGTTACCAAAGATTCACTATGATTCTCAATCGACTTTCCAGTCATTATGATCCATCTGAACCATCATGTTCCAAGTTAAGTCGGAGGGGCTCAGCTGGTGACAAGGTACTATTCTCACCCGATTGTATATTCTGCCACTCGATGGAACGGAAGAAAGTGAAAATCAAAGGGACATGGACTACTGAGGGCTTAAGTCAGTTTGAGTTTGATGGATGGAGAATGGTGCTCAAAACTGCTGAGGACAAATTAGATGAGAAGTTGCTGATCAGAACTAGAGGCCATGATTTGTTTGCTACAGAAGCTAAATACCACAAATCCTGCAGGGTCCAATACACACAAAATGCCGACAAATGGAGAAGTACAAGCATAGAAGACAAGGAGCAACAGATCAAACTAGCAGAGGCACACATGGAGGCGTTTGGTGCTGTACGCCAAGTAATCGACAGGGATATCATCATCAGCAAGACTATGATGAAACTGTCAGAGCTAACTGAAATTTATATCTCTCACCTGAAATGCACCAACTTCCCCAATCCCAAATTTCATGGAGAAAACCTCAAAGCTAAGCTGGAGAAACATGACAAATACAAGGACAGACTGGCCTTCTGCACGCTAAACAGAAGAGGCAACTTCCAGTCTTACATTGTCTACAGCTCTCACCGTGACATTAGTGACACAGTTCGATGTGCATATGAACTTGGTTCTAGGGACATGATCCAGGATGTTGGAAATTACCTACGTCAAGTGATTCTGGAGAGCTTCGCAAAAGCTGATGACTTGAAATGGCCTCCATCTGTCTAGGACCTTGGAAACATGACAGCTGTAATTCCATCACAATTGGAAAAAAAATATGAATTACCTGATATCAGGCAAACCAACTCCTCACACGTCGAAAGTGCACAGGCTCGTGAATTCAATTGGGCAAGATATTTGTCGTGTAGCATCGAATGGGGAATGGAAACTCCCGAAGCATGTGCTCATATGCATGACACTTCGTCACCTTTTCAGGAGCGAAAAATTGATAACCTCGCTGAACCGAATGGGACACTCAGAAAACTACTCATTCTCACTAGAGTTGGAAACTGCCCTAACTCAGGCTGTTGCTGAAACATCAAGTCTGCTGTCAACGCAAATCATTCGATCACCAGGGGCCTCTTCCATTTTCCACTCTGAATTTGATAATTTTGACCAGTTACTGAGCAACCTCACTGGAATGGTCTCAATCCACACGGCACATGACATCATGCTACAGGACACAGAAGGCAAGCCAGAGGATCAGGAGAGTGAATTACCAGGTTGGGATATGGAAGAAGACCCACATTGCCAACCCTGATATCCCTGATGCTGGTGACGGACACGGTTGGGCACTTGTCAACCAAAACCTGGAGCCTCTCTGGTATGAGGGGTGTGTTCTCCCACAGCAGTTGACAGATATTGCTGAATCAGTGAACACCAGTGATGATGGAGATGATGAATCAGATGACGATGACAGCATACCAGAGGAACAGGAGTACTCACCTGGTGACAGCTCGGAGTCTGACCAAGATTGAAGAACATAGCTGAACCATTAGCTGTTGACATTGATTGAAATGGATGACAGTAAAATCTCATGATATTGCTACTTACCTGATGAATACAATGAAACTGTATGATCATGATAATATATCAACAGAAATATCTTGAAATATGTATATGAAAGATATACTGTGTTATCGCTTGGTAAAAGGAACAATGTTACAGACTGTTATTACCTACTATATTTACCGGTAAATATAATGTTGGTTTCAATCATTGTTTGTAATCAGAATTTGGCAAATAAGTATGAATGTAGCACATTTATATGTATTGTAAAATACATTATTATATTATTTATAGTGGGAAAGAATAAACCAGCGATATTAACATGAATAATGTTCTCAGCAATTTATTTGATTTTTAAAACCCAACCCTGCTTTTGATTTTGTGAATAGCGTTCTGTTGTTTATAGTGTGATAACATCA
>NC_140975.1:20661396-20808896 GCF_056783735.1 Eptatretus burgeri | reverse complement strand
ACATTTCACATCCCATTACAACGGTTGCCAATTAGTTCCAAGCACACTACCAAAAAGCCTCAATTGCAGCTGTAGTGGGGCAACTTAGCTAAATATAGCATAACAATTGTGCATTTTGTGAGGAAAGCACCAAATTTGGCACACTAGTAGCCTATCATATTATGAACAGATTAGGATATTGGGCCATCTCAAAATTTTTGATGGCAGTGGAAAATGGCTGCCACAGCCATCAGCGGCTGAATTTGAGATGGCCCAATATCCAAATCTGTTCATCATATGATGGGCTACTAGTGTGCCAAATTTGGTGCTTTCCTCACAAAATGCACAATTGTTATGCTATATTTAGCTAAGTTGCCCCACTACTAGAAGCTACTGTCCACTAGAGACAGAAGAAGGAAACTATGATTCTGCATATACCTGCACACACTTATCATGACCTTCATAAATAGTACATTAATTTCACAAAGTTATAGGAACACTAAGGAAATACACATAATAATGTTATTGTCTCACAAATTTAATTGACCTTCAGCAGGGTTTTCGCTCACTCTGGGCAATACGCGGAGCTCCAGACCCTGCCGTTAGCAGTCTGTACCAAAATCCTGGTCCAGATATCAGGCACAACATTGTGCCATTCCACGTTCTGATGTTCTTCTGACCTGATATATAAATGCTTTGGGCCTGCTTGTCCTATGTCCAACATTAGCACTGCCTGGTGTCTTCCAGTTCCTGAGAACATTGCCCAAAGTTAACTTGGAAAGGTCTGATGTGATGGATATATCGAGGAACTCTAGTACCCGATAACCATTCTAAGAGGAAGGTCGATCAGCTCTTCCCATCGCAGCACCTTCATTGCAAATTATTTTATCAATACCTGCTGCCAGACACCTTTGTAAAGCGCTTACTGATTTGCATTGCACACATGGATTGGGAAGAGTCATTTCAAGCTCGGCTGAGCTGTCCCAAAACTTTGAAGATATGTCGTACACCTGCAGGCGACATCAGTCTGACCAAAAGGGACAATTTCCAAATTTCTCGACCACAAATCGCGGCTCTCGAGGTGCCCACCACAGATGATTGCGCAAAGTACCTAATCAATAAACGCCAGGCTTTGAAGTCCAGTCACACGTTAAACAGCCAATGCAACCCATCTAATATTGTTTAAGATCCTTCACAAAGTGTTCCTTTAGATATTGGCATGCGTACATGGTGCCAAGCTGCCTTGGCAGGAGTAGGACAAAATGCTCAAGCAAAAGATGCCGATAGCTTCGTGCAATCCTCGAGGAAACACACACGTGCTTCTCCCACAACATAGAAAGGAAAACCTTTGGTGGGAGATAAAAAGAAGGGATGCAAAGGGAAAAGAACCCTGTTAAAAAAAAAACACTAACAATACATCTGGCGACCAAATGATTCCACCATTTTTCATCTTCTCCGGCACGACACAGGAAGCAGCGTGTTTGCATGCTGTGTCTGGCTTCCAAGTTCACAACCGGATGAAAGCTGCCGAAGCAGATTGCCGAGATAAAGTGGGCTAATTCATCACGGTGTCCGATTGCCAGCATAAGCTGTCCCAAGTGCGCCCACAGCGGCGATAACCCTCGCGCTTTACGGCAGCGTTATCAAATCTGGAAACCGAATCAGTGCCACATTGCGGCAGCGACTGCAACCATCCTCGGATATCAAATTTGGTTGCTAAAATGGAGACGCCGGGAGTCGAAGACGGCAACCTTCATGGCAAATTATGCTCCACAAGAGCTGCGCACCTGAGAAAAAAAAAAAAGCTTCCAAAAACAAAATGGTTCCAATGTGGGCAGTGTTTTTGGTCAAGGGGCAATTCCTTGATATATCCCGCTGCGTTTTTTCAGGGTGCAGTACAGTTTTCATGGAGAACCAGCGTATTGTAGAATGTTGCAGTCAACCGCAATGAATGGCACACACATTTCTTCATTTCCTTTTAACATCCAGCATAAACTTTTCCATGCAATAAAAAAAGAAAGCTTTCTCTACTCGTCTCACGCAAGTACCATGTCCAAACTATCGGTACCTTGACCATAACACCTCTTCATGTACCATGCTCCATACACAGCATCGGTTAGGTCAAAGGGGTTTCTTGATCAGCATTACAATCCTGGATTAGTCACCACTCCAACAACAGAAGTCAGGGCAGGAATTTGGAATTTGGCCGTGGTGCCAACAATAGTTCGACTACTTATCGCGAAGGACACCGTGGGATCTTCAACATCCACCAACTGATGCTGGCAAATTGGGACACCCAGTTTAATGTCTGTCCAAGGGACGGCACACACATTGATGAATCAATCATCCTGCCTGTGAAACACGAGGAAGACAGTTTATAGCTGGGTCAGGATTCAAACACAAGCTCGGCAGCTTTGAAGCAAATGTGCATACCTCTTGGCCATCCTGCCAGCCCACACCTCTTGTGATGTGGTTATAATATAATGAGTTCCCTTCCAAGGAACTTCAACACAGCAATAGACCATTTGGCCCGTGAAGCTCGTGCAATGGTTGCCGACCTATGGCTGTTTGTCTGTCCTCTCTCTCCTTTGAGGTGCTGCGCATCAAGCAATAAAGCAGCACGTATCGTTTTTCGCTCACCTGGACTTTAGTCCTGTGAGTTTATGCGATCGAACAATGTACATAGATGAATGAGTGAGTCTGTAAACTCTTCAGTCATTATCACTTGAACCAAACACTCGATTTTGATGAAATTTGGCCACAAGCTTCATATCTGATGCTTCACGAAGATGCATTGACTGCATCAAAATGTGCGCTCATTAAGGGGATCATCGAGAGGGAGGAGGTTTGACCCCTTCCCCCCCCAAAAATAGGTAATTTTACTCTCTTCTCCAAAGATACACACACAATTTCTATGAAACTTGACCACAACCTTCCTCACCCATGATGTCCCAAAGTGTATCAACCACATCAAAATCTGCACTCATCAAAGGGGTCTGCAGGAGGGTTGAGTGACTGTTACTCCTGATCCAGGTGAGCTTCAAAATGCATGGTCCTATTCATTAATTCTTTGGTACGACTCAGCTGGGGTTCAAACCACCGACCTCCCAGACCCAGAGTGGACACTCTAACCATTATGCCACTGAGTCTGTTTAACGTGAACTGCTTGTGGGCTGTTAAACTTCAGAGGTGCTCCAGCTGAGCTCTACTTTGATGCATTGATGCAACTACCCTCAAGCCACTTCCTCCCCATCAGCATGGATCCCATGTTTCTTTACGTGAAGCTGTGCACAAAGATCGAAAATTCGCCTCTTGTAAAGGTCATGATCAACCTTTCTCGGTTGATATATCGGTTCCTCCCATAAGCAGCGAAGGCACCATCTCCATCGTATTATGGACATGCAATATTGGTGCAACTAGCAGATTCCTGTGTAGTGCAGGATCAAGGCCTCTCTCAACTCATGTTGAGGGGTGTTTGGTATATGAGCCACGCTTGCTGAGTGTGGCTTGATGAGAGTGAGCAGCCATGGGAATAGAACCCACACCAGGCAGTGAAGAATGAGACCAGCCTTTAACCCCTCGAACAGACAGCCAGCTCTCAAAGATTCTCGCATGTACAATATTCTCCCATCACGTGGTTAGAAAAAGCAAAAAAAAAACACTCAATTTCTTTATGTTTTTGGAGAATTACAAACAGTGATGTCATAATGGCGCATGATCAACCAGAATTAAATTACTCAAATAATGACAATTAGGATACGTGTCGGTTGCTTGGGGGTGGTGAGATAGCCTAGCGATGTGTGTGTGTGTGCTCGCATCTGAGCTGTTCAGCCTGGGTTCGAATCTCAACCCAGTTTCACAGGCTCGGCAGTATATCAGTGTGCGCACCATCCGTCGGATGGACATTCTGCCGGAGGACCTGTCTGCCACCACTGGTTGTCGAAAGACGTAAAAGATCCTCCGGTGCCATTCACGAAGAGTCGGCGACTTATTACCGGCATTCCTGAACAATCGGTGGAGTATCCTGCGTTGGAATGGCGATCCATCTGGACTAGGATTGGAACCACTTATCAATGAAACTGCTTCGGCAGAACCGACGCTCTGTATAGAGCCCGGTGCACGAGATAAGATTAAGATTGCCCGTCTATTGTCCCTTTTGGGGATTGTGCAAGTACATACATCACGAGGTCACAAGCAATACCGCAAATCAAGAGGAGACAGACGTTTATGGTCGTAAAATTGATCAGGTGGGAGGAGAAGGTGTTCGCCATCAAGCCGAAACAGGTCGACTGTGCTTTGAACCCCGGTCACACCAAGGACTTTTAAAACGGTGCAAGCTGCTTCCTTGCTGGATTCTCAGCATTTAGAAAGGATAGAGCATGGACAAACAACCATTGGTTGGAAATCATAGCGCAGCCTTTAGGTGGGCCTAATGCCCTCCTGTGTTGAAGTTCCTTTTTAGGGAACTCCTATCAATCTTAACATGTGGATATTCAAATTAGATCGCGGGATGGGGAAATTCTTTCTTCCTGTGGGGATCAAGTTGGACCCCATTTTTCTTGTTCAAGATTACCAAGTTGTGTGCTCCTTTCAGTGAAAGACATCAAGAACCTTGTCTTTCAACCATAGACTGTCAGCGGCCAAGTATGTAACATGCTTATAGAAAATGCACATTAAATATTCAAGGTTCTTTCATTTTATGGGAAATAAATGCTTTTCACTCGAAATATATTTTCGTCTCCTGCCCCTCTGACAAGGTCGTTAAATGAGTTCCGACCGACCGACCGACCGCTCATCCGTCCATGCACTTATGTGTTCACGATATTTAAAAAACCGTTGAACATTTAGCTTTCATACTGCAGATATCTATTCCTCATGACATTATCTCAACCTGATTAGATCACGCTGTGATTGGCTGGATTATGTTGACATGGCAACAATCTCAGTAAATTGACTTGTGTATGTGATATTTCAAAAAACGTTCAAGATTTAGCTTTCATATTACACAGATCTATTCTTCATACCACTCAAAAGGTGGTGGACCAAGAGTATCACCTCCTTGTTTGTTTGTTTTTACTATCAATCATGCATTTAAGCATGAGGGCCACGCATGACTCAGTTTCTTACAAAAGCCCAACAAAACCCATTTCCATCACCCGGAGCTGTTAGAGCAACATTGAGCCTGTTCGTACTTATATGGATTGCACAAAGCCGGGTGCTATTGGCTGACGGATGGCAGGTTAGCTCCGTTGGTTAGCTGTCTCATCACGGATTTGGTCTGCTGTGGTCTGTGGAGTCCAATTCGACTGAAAGTGCCAATCCGGTGCAGTGCCGACAATCCGAGCTGCATCTGTGAGCACGTTGTCCTTCGGATGAAGGTATAATGCCAGCTGTTCCATCCACATTTGAATGTGGGTACGAGGTAGCTTTCCAAAAAGTAGAACACTGTGTGCCGGTACCCTAGCAAAATTCACTGCTCGGCCTTGTGCTCTACAATTAGTATCATCTGCAGGACGTGGGACGTGGACATAGCCGTGCAGTCATGATGGACCAAATGACCTCCACTCTCTAAATTCACTTGCATGTGTAACTAGAAGGGCACTCGTAGAGCGCATGCCTCTGCCACGCAATACCAGATCCACGAGAACATATCTGACCTGTTACATTTTTGAAATATCACGCTATACAGTACTATATCATTTTGGCCCTATCTCTCAATGGTGAAGAATCACTTTAAAGATTCAATAATTCTTGTCTCCAAATACAGATCTTCACCAAAATTGAAGCAATTCATCATGGTCACACACCCAACCTGTCCACAAAATTTCAACTGAATCTGTCAACAACTTTTTGAGATATCGTGCTATATATTAGTTTATCCCGATCTCTCAATGAGGAAGAATCACTTAAAAAAAATTCGAGTAGTCGGATCAGGATCTTCACCAAAATCTAATCAGTTCGGCCTTGTAACACACCCAACCTGTACATGAAATTTCATCCAGATCCGTCGACAACTTTTTGAGATATCCTGCACACAAACAAACAAACATACAAGAAGAAGACGTCATGCAGAGCACGATACTTGCAAAATCCATAAAACAAATTTGACCTCAAAAAGAATTGGTGGTTGAATTCCGTGACCTGATGTGCAAATCCTCTTCAAATTTCAAGGCAATTGGACGAAAATTGAGGATTTTAGAAATCTCACCTACGTTGTTGACCTTTGGCTGATGTTGACCTTTTGGTCGATGCTCACCTCTAAAATAATTAGCTGTTGAATTCAGTGACCTGAAATATAAATCTTCTTCAAATTTCAAGTCAATCCGATGAACATTGAGGATTTTAGAAATCTCACCGAAGTTGTTGACCTTTGGCCTATGTTGACCTCTTGACCTCAAAAACAATAGGCTTCTTCCTTTTGACAAACTCTACCATGTGATGAAGTTTCGTGAAGATCGGTTTAAAATTGGGACCTGTAGGCGATAAACAGACAGACAGACAGTACAAGAAAAAGACCGCGCAGAGCACGATACTTGCAAAATCCACCCCCCTCTCCAAAGGTTGCCATGGATACATCAAATTGTTCATTTCATTTAGATTAAAATTCACAATCTTCATCAAAGTTCAGGTCAATCGGATGAAAACTGATTATTTTTCAGATTGAAATTGATGATTTCAGAAGTTTGACCTTGAGTTGACCTTTGACCTCAAAAAATAGTTGATTTCCAAATTCAGCGATGTACTCTGCAAATCCTGTTCAACTCTCAGGTTAATCAGATGAAAATTGACGATTTTTCAGATGAAATTTGATGATTTTAGCAGTTTGACCTTTGACCGTTTGACCTCAAAAATCGTTGCTTTCCCAATTCAGTGATGGACGATGCAAATCCTGTTCAACCTCCAGGTTAATAGGATGTAAACCGACGATTTTTCAGTTGAAAATTGATGATTTTAGAAGTTTGACCTTGAGTTGACCTTTTGACCTCAAAATGGTTGGCTTCCCAATTCAATGACGCAATATGCAAATCTTGTTCAAATTTCAAGTTAATCAGATGAAAATTGACTATTTTTCAAATAAAATTTGATGATTTTAAAAGTTTGACCTTGAGTTGATCTATGAACTTTGACCTCAAAAATAGTTGGTTTTCTAATTCAGTGACGCAATATGAAAAGATTCTTCGAATTTCAAGTCAATCGGATGAAAAAAATGACGATTTCAAAAACTTGACCTCAACATGACCTTTGACCTCAAGATCAATAGGCTTCTCATGTCGGGATTACCTCTACAATTTGGTAAAGTTTCATGACAATCAGTTTGGAATTGTGACCTGTAGGTGACAAACAAACAGACAAACAGACAGAATAACAAATTGACAGACCGATATACTTGAAAAATCTTCGATTTTGCAAGTAATAAGTTCTGAATTCTTTCACGTCAAAAAGGTCAAGTTTGGGTTAATAAAGAACTTGCCAATGGCGGCCTTGGGACTCTCACACTGTATTGGGAAAGCTTTAACCTACAACAGCATTTATGATGATTACTATGAATGGGATTTTTATATTCCATCTCCTGAAACCCACCCACATTTGGAGATGGCAGCCAACAACAGCAACTTTCACATGCACACACTTACACACATATACAGTATATATACAGAACACACACACACACACACAAACACACACACACGTGGATAGTTGGAGGCCTGGGAGAGCTCTGTTCCACCTTCTGAAACCTGCATATGGAGATATCAACCAAAAACACACACACTCACACACCTGAACATATAAAAGTGTGCAGACCAAACAAAGTTTCGCCGAGAGGATTACAAAAACTGCAGTAACCATAATTTGCACGTTACCATGGCTTGCTTGCAGTTACTCCAACCAGAGACCACGACCGTGCACGAAACCATGGTGCGTTGACCATACATCAAGCAGAACACGATTGTGCGGATAAAAATATGGCCAGGACATCTGCACGCGGTTAAATGGTGGTGCGGAAAGAAGACAGTTCAATTCAAACAAAACATGCACAAACTTATTATTGATTACCAGGACTTCTGTCGAATTACACGAGTTGACATACTGTACTATGAGGTCAGAGTTTCACGTCACGTAGAAGATCAATTGATGATGTAACATCAATTGATGGATCACGGAAACATGTGCTCGTGTTTCCAGATCCAAGATTTTGTTTGAAATGAAAACTGTTTCAAAATTTGCATCCAGAGCCACCAGCAAACAACAGCTTGGAAGTCTCAAGAGACTGGCACACTGATGGAGGAGAATATGCATTGTGAAATGTTATTCTGTAGCCATTCGTGTATGGATATTTGGGCTGGCCGGATACTTTAGAAGAACGCACACTCGAGCCAGGGTTTGAATCTCAAACCAGCGACAAACCGTCACCCTGGAGTTTTACATGCAGGGAGAGGCATAAATGTATGCGCCGTCCATCATAAGGATGCTCACCTGGAGGACCAGTCTGCCAGCATTGGTCAGTGGTGGACGTTAAAGAGGTGGCTTTTGCGAAGAGTAAGCGTGTTATCACCAGTACCCTTGCCAGTCCAACAGGCCAGTACAGCCAGTTGCAAAAAGACTGAGCCAGGGCCCACAACTCTGCCCCCCACTCCAAAGGAGGGAAATTGCAGCTGTTCTTCTTGTGTATGGCAGCTTTGCTGCCAGGGTAGCTATCATTTTGTTGGGGCACAACAATGCCACTGATGCTGTGCCCCTATACCAGTACACTGGTACTCATTTCACCAACCTTGGAAGGATGACAGGCTGAGTCAACCCCACCTGGGTGTTAATACAGCAGCCAACAGGGCTCAAACTCAGGACCCCAAGATCCCAAGCCAGCCACCATAACGACTAAGCCAACACCAGGCTTATTGCAGCTGTTGAAGAAGAGTCAAGGCTATACATCTTAACCAATAGACGTCAAGCTGAACTTTGTTAGACCTTTGCGAAAGTCTTGCACCGGGACCACAATGACTCGAGTCGGTCTGTTAAAAAAACATAAACAGAAAGTTTGGTTTAAATTGATGGATTCACATTAAATCAATTACAGATAGAGTGATGCAAAGGAAGACGGGCATGAAAACAGAAAGGATAGGGAATATAAATAAGGAGTACGAAGAGGAAACACGGCGTGGAAAGAAAGCCCGTGGAACAGCAAATAATGGTGTGGTGTTCGAATTTGCATTTTCCATGTCACTAAAGAGCGTGTAATAAACCGAGAGCCATTCCCCCATGCAGCGGAAACCCGGTATGTTCACGACCAATGGAATTTCTGGAGCTGTACCAGTGAGTTCTGCAAATTGAAGCGACCATCTTGGCTGGCAGAATGCTCATGGCTCCTGTAACTTCGTGGCCTACGGGTTCAAATCCAGGCCAAGTCAAACCCTCACGTTTACAGATCGGCTGCCAATCCACCCATCTGCAATTACCATTACAGAGGTAATGAAAAGCGACAAAATTGAAACTCTCGAACTCAAATACGAGAGTGAACATACGAGGCAGTTTGAATCACACAGAATGATGGCAAGCCAATAACTAAACCCTCTTATAAGCATATGTGTGGCATTCCCTGGGGATCCCGAGTGTCATGCCAAGTCCCTGATGGAAAGCTCCCCAGCTCTCATCTTAGCCTCCGGCAGATGGGCCAGCTGTCTCAAGCACCCGAGCCATCCCATAATAGTTTGTCTGCTCCGGAGGGCTGAGGCAGGCGATGGAGGAAAAGCCGAGGCCCAACGCGAAACCTGAGAGACGGAGACGAGCCCCGACGCACTGCCCAAGAGATGGCAGGCGGACACGGATGGCTACAACCGATGGTCTCACGAGAGCCAAAAGGAGTGCAGCATCTGGTGCAACATCGAAGCCCTCAGTTTTCTTTGCATATAATGTAACATCAATTATTCTACCTTGGGGTAAGCTATCATAATACCGTGCCAAGCTGCCTCAGCTATGTGGAGATTAATCTACCCAACCGCCCAAAGAGCTGTTATCATTAGCACTTTCATTAAGTCGGTGAATCACATTTTTTCCCCATACAAGCATTTGGGATCCAGTGGCAAACAAACTTCGAAGAAATACCACCATGCTGAACCTGAAACCACCCGGGTAGGTGGGAGCAATATGCCCAGAGTATCAAGGTGGCAAGCACCAAGCTCCACCAGACTCTGAAAACGGTCCAAGGAACACGAGCCCACGGGACGTGTGCTTAATCAAAGCGCACTGTCCTTGCCCCGCTAATCAAAGTTGCACGTCTGGTGTTGGCTCCTGCTTTTCACTGAAGCGGCATGGGCGCCTACGGATGCCAGGATTGGCAGATCCCTTGTTTTGCTCAAAGCTATTCCGACCTCAGAATTCACATTTTCATCCCAACAATAATGGTTGAATTAACCAATGCTAAAACCCTTAACAACCTGTACATCAATACCATAACACTTTGGGAGAGGTTTGGGGGGGGGTGAAGTGAAATGGCACAACTCTTGTACCGTAACTCCCAAGTTATAATGTACAAGTTGGGTCACCTGATCAAGATTGGGTTATTTAGACTTTATGGAAACATCAAGAAGATCGTTGTTTAAAGCTGCAGAAAAAGAAAATTGACTCTGGAGTGCAACACTGCAATGAAGGGCCAAATAACCTCCTCATTTCTTTGTTTAAGATCATACAGAAGCCTGCAAACCCCTTCTTAAACTCAGTGTTGTCCCACGGAGACTGTGGATCCTTTGCACACAACTTTCCATTCTGCATTCGGAATATAAGAAAAATTTCACAGCCCTATGTGCTGAAAAGCACGACAGTTCCTTCGTTAAGTTAAGCCATTCGTTAAAAGTTAAGCCATTAAGTTAAAAGCACGACAAGCAAAGCTCCTTTTCTCTTCCCGCCTTGGAGGACGTCTGACATACGATGGCCGATCGGCCAAAACTCCATTATTTTTTGTTTAAACTTCAATTTGATGAAGAATTGAAAGTTTTTATTGGGATGTTGACCTTCCGCGTGTGAAAACAATGCGATGCAGCAAATTTTAGGGCAATTGGTCCGAGGGTATGGAATTGTATAGAAATCCAAGAAAAGGCTTCACCCACACACACAGAAACAACTCGCTCTTATCCATACAGATATGAACTAAATAGCCATTGTTATAATTGGTCATGAAATATAATTTTTTTTCAACCATTTGCTCACTATTGGTCATCATTGCCAATTCTGCACAAGGTGTGCTTCTCAAAATTTAAAACTCTTTCTGTGTTGTTGCTATTTTAATAAAATTAGTCTTTGATTGACCCCCTTTGGCTTGACCTATAACAGCGAGCAAATTGTATACATGTACAAGTTGGAAGCATGAACCTCATACATGCGGGAAAGTATTACGATGCAATTGTTTGTGTCACACGCCATATTTATGTCTTCCTCGGCATCAGAATTGGGACATCAGCTTGTTAATCCACATTTTAGAAACTTTCGGTGTCAGCACTTGGATTTTCCCCTCTCTAATGCCTGTTTGCTTAAGCCCCAGTAAATTTGCTTTGCTTAAATTGGAACTCACTTATTGCCAAACCACTCCAATCTTGTGTACCGGCATAGGAGCAATATAAAACTTGAGTGAAGTCGATGGTGCTCCATCGCAAATCCCCCATGCTTCCCACCTAAAGCAGAGTTTAAAGATGGCAAAACGTTCCACCAGGAACGATCCGATAACAAATTTTGAGTAATTTTTTTTTCCCCTGTTTTGACCATTGTGGCCCAAACTCCCCACCCAATGGGGTATGAGCTAAGGGGTCAAATCCTAAAAATTGTTACATATGTCATGCGTCCCTCAATATTGATTGCATATACAAAGTTTCATCAAAAAAAATTTTAAAATGTGCCTGTAATTGCATTTATCGGTTTATGACCTTTTGACTGTCCGCTCGCACTGCTCTTGCAGCTTCTTGCCATGTGGTGATCATAACTTCCAAGTTTGGTGAATTTCTGCACAACCGTTTAGGAGCAGATAGCATGATGGATGGACAGATGGAGCCAGTTACAATATCACCCCATTCATTTCAAAAAGCGTGGGGATAATTGGAACGGCACTGGGGAGAGCGCATACCTCCACCAGGCTGAACAGTTTACGTTTTGTATCCCACCGATAGACCGGATCTGCATCCAGACTTTAACCAAAATCTAAATGGCTTATTCTTGTCAGCTACCCAACTCATCCACAAAGATTGTAATAACCCATCCACAACTTTTTGAAATATCATGATACAGTATATAACGTTTTTAACCCATCTCTCAATAGTCAAGAATCATGGAAACAATTATCGTATTCGGATCTTCACCAAAATCAAATTAGTTTGTCCTTAACGCGCACTCAAACTCTCCACCAACTTTCATCCGAAATATCCTTCTCACAGACAGACAGACAGGCAGACAGGCAGACAAACAGGAGAGAATACATCACCTCAAGTCCATCTTCGGTGGGGGAGGTAAAAATAAAACCACCTGTAAACACCGACAAATGTACTCACGGGTCAATAATCATTTACCTTGGAACAACGTGGTGATCAGTTCAGGTCAAAGGAAGATACTGTATTGTGATGGATTTTGGAAACCCCCGGGACACCACAAACCGTATCACATAAAACTATGGAATAGTTCTGATGTAGTATTTTATTTATATTAAAAGGGGTGTCCAACATTTACTCTGGGTGATGGGGAATATGCATTGTGCTCGCAGCAAGGCCCGCCCCATTGTTCTTTCTCTTTCTCTCTCTCTCTCTCTCTTGATCTCTCTGACATCCTAGCCAGAATCCAGTCCATACAAGTGCTGAAAAGTGTGCGGGCAGGTACACACACCTGACGAACTCCAGTAAAAACTGGAAATAAGTCGGAGATGGTATCACCACACCTCACAGCACTCTCAGTACCAGAGTATTGTTCAGACATCAGATTGATCAGTCTTGGTGGCACCCGATGAAGACCAAGAATCCTCCAGAGGACATCCCGATTCACTGAATCGAACACTGAGAGATCAACATAAGCTGCAAGCAGCCCCTGCCGAAACTCTCGTCTGCATTCGGTGAGGACCCAAAGGGCAAGGATATGGTCAATCGTTGACCTCTTTGGTGTAAAGCCTGACTGCTCTGGATGCTGGTGCTCAAGCAGATGGTGGTGAACCCGATCAAGAATTATCCAAGCAAAGACCTTGCCCGGCACTGAGAGCAGCGTCACCCCTCGGTAGCGGTTGCAGTCCTGGCAATCACCCTTCCCTTTCCAGAGAGGGACAAGAAGGCCCCTCTTTCAGTCAGTTGGGATGATGCCTGTGTTCGAGGCAAAGCACAGAACTGTACATGAGTACAGCATTTCCACTAGCCTTGAGAAGTTCAGAATGGATGCCACAGATCCCAGGAACTTTACCCCCATTTTAACCGGTTCACCGCAGCCTGCGTTTCCACAAACGAAGGTGGATCTCAGTTGATTGGAGGTTGAGCAATAGGGATAGTAACACCCCTGACATCCAACTCAACAGCTGGTGGATCAACCTGGTACAGCCGCTCAAAGTAACTGACCCAGCGGGCTTTCACTTTGGACTCCTCTGTCAAGAGCCCACCACACTCCACTCTAACAGCAGTACACCGAGGGATGGGCTTGGAGGAACGCAATGCGCAAATCCCCTTGTAAGGAGGACGAGAAGCACTTGATGACAGGTGATGCTCCACCCCCTCACTGATTCCTCGCACATAGGCCTCCTTGTCCACTCTCAGCACATGTACAGTTTTACGCCTCAACTCCCTGAACAGCTCGGCTCAGCCATTAAGCCCAGCCGAGCGACTAGTCAATTGTATCCAGTGTCCCTTGAGAGACAAAATTATTCTCCCTTCGGTGAGTTCCAAGACAACCACCGGCAACATCAAGGTTGGTGGTATTAAAGGCACACCACAACTCCTCCGGATTCCCCCAAAGCACCCAGACCCCCCCCCCAAATCCCCACTCAGCCTGTTCACAAACTCCTCAGATACCCTCTCATCCTTGAGCTTGCCAACATCCAGCCTTGGATGGGATGGTACCATTCTGCCAGATTTAAGCTGCAGCTTCAGAGTTGCTACCACAATCCTGTGGGCGATATTGAGGAGCTGACCACTCTGGTAGACCCTCAATTTCTGGATCACCCTACAGCGATCATCAACGAGCACATGGTCAATCTCCTTTGCCACACCAGCAGCATTGGAATACCAAGTCCATTGATGAGCTTGTGGGCGCTGAAACCATGAACCAGCCACCCTAAGTCCATGACTTCTTGCAAAGTCAAGGAACTTAGTGCTATTCTGGTTCACAGTTCCAGACCCATGGAGACCAACACACACCTCATAACCATCCTTATCGGTTCCAATCGATGCATTGAAATCCCCCAAGACTAGAAGTGTATCTCGTCTGGGGCACTGATCAACCACAGACTTGAGCACGGCATAGAATGCGTCCTTCACGGTGAGATCACTCGCCTCAGTTGGAGCATATACAGAGACCAGGGAAACAACACCCAAGGAGTGACGAATCGTTTGTCTCATAATACGCTCGTTAACTGGTGTTACCTAAATTATCATTGGAATCAGCTTAATGGACAAAGCTACAGCAACTCCTTGGACATGGTAACCATCAGAGCGACCAGACCAATAGTAGGTGTAACCAGCCGCCATGATCTCTCCACTATCCGGTCTCCGAACCTCAGAGAGAGCTGCAATACCGATGTTCAAATGCTTGAGCTCAGATGATAATAGAGACAGGTGATCATCCTCTCTTAGGGATAGGACATTCCAGGCACCCACCCGAAGGGACCGCCTCAGGTTAACCAAAGGAGGCCGCCGTCTGGTGGACGACACCTCAGCACCACCCTGACACACACAACCGCAATCTGACCCGGGAAGATTACCCCGTGGTTTTTCTCCCATCATCAAAGAGTGGGGGTCTTGAAGGCTTTTCCCAATCCCGTCATCCGGTGAGCTGCCCTGCGAAGAGCAGCTGCACAGGAGGTACTTCCACAGAGTGGGTTTTCAGTTTTCTTTGCGTTTTTCTTGTGTTTTGCGGAGTGGAGGATTTTACGGTGGCCGGAGTGCAAATCCTGCGACCAACCTCCTAAAGAACAAGCTGAATACCATGAATGACCCCGACGTTGAATAAAAGTCGATTACTGTATGATGTTGATGATACTTGGGCAGCCGATTACCAGACAATATAAAAAAATAACAAGAATGAATACCATGAATGATCACGAGGTCAAATAAAAGCCGATTACTAAATGATGGTCATAATAATTAAGTCGCTGATTACCAAACATAACAAGATGGCGACTATGCGTGACCGCCCCCCCCCCCCCACCCCTTGTATGTCATGACGTCGATTTCTTCGATAAAATAAATGTAGATACAAATTCCTATCAGCTTGATGACACCATGTAAGGTGACATTGCAGTTAAAGATGACAGAAACACAAATCTATCCATATCTTAACGAAGACACGTCCTTTGTGCGTGACTGTTTAAACGGTGAAGACGCACTGACCACGTGCCTGGGCGTGGCCTAACTCTATGATTGACAGGAGTTCTGAAGCGCTCGAGCTGTGATTGGTTGCTGATCTCGTGGACGGTCTGACGACGCTTCTGCAGACCTCGGTACAATGTTGTCTGTCCGTACTTTGAAGTTAATTGCTACAATCAGAGCAGTCCAATCACAGCAATGACGTAAATGTGAGGAGGATGAGGAGGAGAAAAAAATTTGAAAACCCCTCCTATTGACAGTCAAATGTTGGGGCATAAAGTAACCCAACTGCAGGACGTCCGCAGACACAGTTGGGCACTAGATATGGATGGCCGTTGGCTCACAAGGAGCTCCTCTGCCACTTGACAGGTTTTGTTTTTCATCCTGCTGGGTGTCCATATCCAAACACCCTCCACACCAAGAAACATCGTGAGGGAGACGGTTTAGTCGCCAACAACCCGACCATTAAACAGGTTCGTACAGGTTTACATGGTACCTGTAGCATGTCACAGATCTAATCTGGCCTGACCTGACAATGGCATTCATCATCGGCACAAGTGCCACAAACTGCTGTTGAGACACATGGAGGAGACAAGACAGTTACTGCACCCCAGAGAGGGTACATAGGGGAGACGAGACCATTGCTGCGCTGTCAATTGGGTACCAGTGTCGACGTGGCACTACCATCATGTTATGAGCCAGCCATTGGGCGCCAACGGATCGCAGGAGCCAGACAATGAGTGCTGCTGGATCACAGCAAGCATGGACGTTTCTGGAGACGGGCAGTACACCTACAAAGCATCAGGCAGAGCGAACAAATGGTGTGGCTAGGTCTGGGAGCAGCACAGGGAGTTCGGGGAAAACCGATAGATTGGAACTCGGAGTTGGGAGCAGAGACGGAGCTGGGAGTGGAGCAGTCCGCAGGAGAGCCAGGGAAATCACCAAGGGACGTGCTCCGAGATGTGTTCACCACTCACATACCCTCGCACAGCCATTCTCCTCTGCTGTATCTAGCTCATTTCCTCTGAATGCCAGAGCATTGACAAAGTCGCCAAAGGTCCTGTTCAGGACCCAATTTACACCTCTTCACAAACCCATATCACTCACCCAGTTCAGTACCATGTGAGCCAGCCGGTTCAGGAAAGAGCAGCGTCAAACCAACACCCCAATTCCATCACTCATCTGTCTGTCATTCTTACTCTTCTTCTTTTCCCGGATCAAATGTGGTGCCTATGTCAATAGCGTTGTCATTGTCAAAGGGGTTCTTCTCTGCATAGATAAGGCTTTTTCATGTGTGGCTTTTTGTGACTTGTAATTAATTGTATTCCTGAATTATACACAAAGTAAACTGTAGCAGTGAGTTCACCCTTGCCATTTCGTTACCCATAGTTAGAAGCCAGTGTGTAACCTCCGGTGAAGCTTGACCTTATCCTGGATCGGTTGCGTGTTAGAAAGCACAGTACTCCATCTGCGGGGTTTAATTTGCCGGGAAGGTAAAGCGGGATTTGGACGCTGGACCCTACCTAAAGTAAATGTCTCAGACGGTGTCTGTGGTTGTTTCAACAACGTGTTGCACCGCGGAGTTATCTGCGGAGCCAGCGGCTTCAGGATCGCTATCAGGGAAGTGGATTCAAGAATTCCCCTTGCAACCCCCGCCCCGACGCGAATCCATAACAATATATAAAACAATTAATAGCAAAAGTTCCAGTTGAAAATTCACAATCACTTCCACCTTGGAATGGTCCCAAAAATGTAGCGCAGATTCGATTTCAGCTGCTTCATTCCTTCCGAGGCTTGCACGCGCAAATCGCCAAACTATTATGAACAAACAAAAAGGGAATCTTAGGAATAACAACACAGCCTGGATCACCCAACCGGCAACATGTTTTTGCAGTTGAGTAACTGTCGAAGGCACTCGTACAAATAAAAAGAAATGATGGATGGAATCAACAGAACATTGGTCGGAGAGAGCTAACTACCGTCGTAAGCAAAGAGAAGTTGATGTTTCGGATGTTGACCCTTCATCAGAACTTATTTTGCTCTGACGAGGTGTTAACACTCAAAAAGTCAGCCGCTCCTTGCTTACCACGGCAGTTAGCATACCTCAATCAACATCCCGTTGATTTAATCCATTGTTCTACCTGTCCGCCGAGGCAGATCGACACTCGACTTCGCGAAGACTAGTTTTTCATTCTGAAAAAGAAAATACATTGGCCAACTTCGGTGACTCACAAAACATTTCCGTGTTCTGATCTATTGGCCGCACATAGTGACCTGAGTTGACCAACTCGTGGCATACGTGAGATCAAGAAAGGAGTAAGGTGTTACAATTTGAGTTCGATAAAGGAAAGAAACTACGTTTTGCGAGCTAACAAGCACAAGCGATTAAGAATCCACAACTGGAAAATGTGCAAGGCACTTCAATGCCCATGCTCTGTCTCTCCTTTTTAAATGCTGAGCGTCAATCAAGGAAGCAGCACAGACCATTTTAAAAGTCTTTAGTATGACTTGGCCGGGTTTCGAACAAACAACCTCCCGGACTCGGAGCAGACACTCTATTATGCCACCAAGGCTAGAAAACTGATGAATGCATTTTCTCGATGTAAGCAAATTTCTGAGATTATTACCTTTTCCACCGAAGGTGAAGGAGGTTATGTTTTCACCCCTGTCTGTCTGTTTGTTACTTGCAAAATCAAAGATTTTTGAAGTATATTGGTTAGTCAATCTTGTTATTCTGTCTGTCTGTCTGTCTGTCGCCGACAAGTCACAATTCTAAACTGATCATCATGAAACTTTACCAAGTTGTAAAGGTAGTCTCAACTGAGAAGCCTATTGATTTTGAGGTCAAAGGTCATCTTGAGGTCAAATTTCTGAAATCGTCATTTTTCATCCGATTAAATTTGAAATTTGAACAATATTTCCATATTGCGTCATTGAATTAGAAAACCAACTATGTTTGAGGTCAAAGGTCAACTCAAGGACAAACTTCTAAAATCATCAAATTTTATTTTTAAAATTGTCAATTTTCATCCAATTGACTTGGAAATTAAACAGCAATTGCATATTACATTACTGAATTGGAAAACCAACTATTTTTGAGATCAAAAGGTCAAAGGTAAACTCAAGGTGAAACTTCTAAAGTCATCGATTTTCAACTGAAAAATCGTCAATTTTCATCTGATTGACCTGAACTTTGATCAAATTGTGAATTTTAATCTTAATGAAAGACAATTTCATGTATCCATGGCAACCTTTGGAGAGGGGGGTGGATCTTGCAAGTATCGTGCTCTGCACGATGTCTTTTTAGGTCATCTCTTCGAGCATGACCTAATAATATTGGTGTTGAGAGGAGAGGTGACGATCCGTCCGTCTGTCCGTCCGTCCGTTCACAATGAAGTTGAAGCGGGAATCTGGTCATTAGCGATCCTGATAGAAGTCGATGAGACGTACACGATGGTATGACTTTCAAGGTCACCGAAGGTCAAGGTCAAGGTCACGAGGCCTTTGAAGTTGCGAAAATGACGATTTTCAAATTCTATCTCCTCCGCCATTTCTCAAGCGATCTTGAATTTGATTGTGGCATATGAATCTTTGGGACAATATCTAAATTTTGATCAGGCCAGATTTTCGATATTCACTTTCGTTTTCGTGTCACGTGACTTCAAAGTTGGCAAAAAATGCGAAAATGACAATTTTCAAAATCTATCTCCGACATTTCTCAAGCGATCTTGAATTTGATTGTGGCATATGAATGTATGGGACAATATCTAAATTTGGGCAGGACGGATTTTCGAATTTCACTTTCGTTTTCGCATCACGTGACTTCAAAGTTGGCAAAAACTGCCCTACCTTCAGGAGGCTATATATATTTCTCGCAGAGATGACCGTCACTCCCGCACGGGGGAAATTTTGTTCTTGTTATTCTGTCTGTTTGTCTGTCTGTCAATCGTCTACAGGTCACAATTTTAAACGGATCTTCACGAAACTTCACCAGTTGATAGAGTTTGTCATAAGTGTAGAAGATAAATAATTATATTCATGTGTTCTCAATTATATTCACTTGTTGAATTGTTGCTGCTACTTTATAAATTTAATTTTTATGCTATAGTCGAATTGGCTGTCAGTAATATTTCCCTTTTCCCGACAGTCTTTTGACCTACATATTGATAAAAGGAATATCTTACTATGACAAAAGGTCTTGCTCGCTACATAGAAACAGGGTGACCTGGTTGTTAACACTGCAAACTTTAACCATGAGTGTGTCTGTGTGTCATTCTCTCCCTCCAACCCAAAGTGGCCACGTATTACAGTTCTGAGTTCTTTTGCCTAGTGCCTATCAGCTCATCCTGTAGTTGAATTGCCAAGTGTCTCACCCTCCCATTTTTTGGATGTCAAATTGTGTGTAAGAGGGATAGCTTCGAACTTCTAGCTCGTGAAGTTGATTCGAATGTTTCAGTGGATCATTGACTGTTCTTCCTCCGTATATACGAAATTAAAGATTCTCCTTTGGTATGCTGATCCATCGTGTGGAAAATCAAGTTCTTTTCTACCACATAAGGAAGAAGCCTATTGTTTTTGAGGTCAAAAGGTCAGCATAGGCCAAAGTTCAACAACATAAGTGGGATTTATAAAATACTCAATTTTCACCCGATTGACTTGAAATTTGAAGAGGAGTTTCATATTTGGTCATTGAATTAAACCACCAATTATTTTTGATGTAAAATTTGTTTTATATCTTTTGCAAGACGTCTTCTTCTTGCTTGTCTGTCTTATTTTCTGTCGGGATACAAGAACTTTTACATTTTCAAGGTGATTCTTCACCATTGAGAGATGAGGCAAAAAAACGATATATCGCATGATACAGTATTTCAAAAATGTATTGGGCCCCATATATTCCACTGGATCAGGCATTGCGTGGCGGAGGTATGTGCTCCACTGAGTGTCCTTATAGTCTGTTTATATATTTGTTGACCACAATAATTAATTGGTCATAAGCATGATACAGACTATTATCTACCCATGAGTTCATTTACCAGTGTTTATGGATGTTTGTTTTTTCAGTTGCTTTTATGCCGGTGCACAAGATTGCAGGGTTATTGCTAAGGATGTCCCAATTTAACAAAAATAAATCCCTGGCCTTGAGCTAAATTGTCTCAAGGGGAGAGAAATCCATCTAGCACTACCATCGAAACATCACAGACGACAAATTGGATCAACGTTGACGTGCCATATCCTCCGTGGGTTTAGGGCACTTTATTGTGGATCATAGGCTCACACAATTGGACTAAATGGTATATTTTCTGTGTCTTATCTCATATACACAGGATTTGTCAACACCCGAGGAACATTAAGGGCAATTAATAATTGCACGTCTGGAAGAAGGGGTTGTGTTATGGTAGCAATGCATAGTGTTAACACCAAAAACGGATGAATGCATTGTTATCCCCATGCTTTAAAAACAACAACAAAAAAACGTGAGGATATTGTAATCGGCTCCATCTGTCTGTCTGTCTGTCTGTCTGTCTGTCTGTCTGTCTGTCTGTCTGTCTGTCTGTCTGTAGGTCTGCCCCGTGATCTCCTCCTAAACAGTTATGGAGAAATTAACCGAACTTGATAGTTATGATCAACACATGGCAAGAATGTGCAAGAGCAGTATTACTTTTGGCCCCGCCCCCTGGGGTCATTGGGTGGGGTCAAATACCAAAAAATGCAATTAGGGGGCATATTTTAATACATTTTTTTAAGAAACTTTTTTTTAATGCAATCAACATTGGGGGACGCATGAAATATGCAACATTTTTTGGGATTTGACCCCTGGGTTCATGCCCCAGGGGGTGGGGACTTACTGTCACAGGGGTCAAAACAGAATATTTATCTTTATAAACTCAAAATATGATATTGGGTCATTCCTGGTGGAACCTTTTTGCCACTTTTCAACTCTGCTTGAGGTGGGAAGGGTGGGGATTTGTGATGGTGCTTCATTGACTTCTCTCTAGTCTTTAATTGTATTCAGGTAAATTAAATGATTGGGGTATTTTGATATTAAATTATTTCATGTTATCATGGTTTATTCTTTTAAAATAAAAATAAATTTGAATAATACATTTTGAGCAAAAATGATAACTCCTCGTGCACTCTGCTTTTGAATGATGCAATAGCGTAGCTCGAATGGACATCGAAAATGCACCAAAATATTGGTTCAAAGAAAGCGTCTCTATGTTATAAGCAATGAGACGACACCAGGGAACAATTAAAGCTATATATATATACATATATATCAAATCCTTCAATAATTGGTCAAGAGGATTCTTCCAACACCTGCAAAGATTTTCATGATCCCCATGACAGTGACATCTAAAATTGAACGAACACATTTACGCTTACACTTTAGGAGGCGTGTACATCTGAAGCACCAGCATGGTACTATTAACCCCCTCCTCAATTCTCCCCATGCATCTATCTCCCTTCACTTCCCACCCACCCCCACATCCCAGTCATCCACTACCACCCCGAAGAGCACTGTCTAAGACTTGTATCGAGAGAAACTTGAGAAAATCCACGTAGCCGTTGCTCGATGTCCTTTTTGAGGGGAGATCTCTCCGATCTTAACAAACTCCTCAGCTCTATATTTTCTATCCCTCCCCAATCCATTTCCCTTCTTTCTCTAAATTACACCCCACCCCCTACAATTAGCCACTTCTCTTTCAGTAGGGATGTCAAAAGAAAGGTTTACACCAACAAACCCCAAAGTTTAAGTCGAGTGAAAAGAATCGCCACCATGGAAGACATTCATTTCAGGAATGATTCTCAATTGAATTACAGCTACACCAAACCATAGGGACAACTCTGTCAACTATGGTATGTTTTACATTGTTACATGAGTTCCCTTACGAGGAACTTCAATGGAGGGCATAATTGGGCCCATCAAGCCTGTGCTATGATTGCCAACCTATGGAATTGTTGGTTGTTCAGTAAAAAATTTTCAATGTTTGTAAATTTTTAGATGCAGAAATATTAGACTCATGGATAACATGAAACAAGATTACAGGTGTTGTGGCTTCACATCCCAAACACGAAGGTATTGCCTTGCGCCAGCAATGGTTTCCAGCGAAGGTCACATTCTACCCCATAGGTGTTGAGTTAGCTGATGCCATTGGAAGAGCCCTTAGTACTGAAATGTTTTGGAAAGGGAAAGACGTGTTTATTTCCCACCCCTCACACTTTCACCCTCACTAACCCCGTGAGCACAAAGCTTGTGAGGCTGAGACCCCAGGTTCAAATCCAATATGGTGTGTTAATTAATCCAATCATCTCCTTTTACACCAACAAGCCTTGCATATTCAAGTGGAAACACATAGAATGCCACCGTCGGTTTGACGGCCCCACTCGAGTCCAAGACACTTTCACCTTTGGCAAAAGCAATTGATAAGATGCAAGATGAATGTGTTTGTAACAATGAAAATTAGCCATCGCCATACTGCCGAGAAGTTTAAGGGGAAAAAAAAAAACAGAAAAAAAACCGCTGTTACATTAAAACTCAAGTGAAATCATCAAAATTTTAGGAAAGTCAGTATTAACGAAGATATGCGGAGCCGTTTTAAGGTTGCTATTACAGTAAATTTCTTGAACTATTTTTTTATAACGAAAAAGATGCTATTTTTTTCACCCAAACAATACAGTTGTTGGGTGGGGAAGAAGCTTCCACTCATGAAGACAAAAATTGGAAAATTAAGGGGCAAAAAATGGCAGCAATTAAGGGGTCGACACATGCATTTTTGAATTGCCCTGGATGTGAAACACCAGGATGACAGCTTACAGTTGGGCTGATATTCAAACCCAAGTTAGACAACTCAGCGGTGAGTGCGCATACCCCAAGCAATCCTGACAGCCCAGAAGACAGACAAGCATCCATGCAAGCCATCAAAAAGGCAATAAGAATAAATAAATAAAAAGACATACCCCTTATACAAAAGCCAAAACGTGGGTAATCCAGCTGTCATGGATGCAGAAAATGGCTGAATTTTGATCATCCCTCTCTACCCCCCTATCACTGTCCCATATGCCTCATACATCCTCTCTTATACATTCTACCAATCTCCCAGCCTCTTCCCTTCACCTCAACTCTCATTTGCTCCTTGACAATTCGCAAGAAGATTTTTTTTTTCTTCTAAGGATTCCTTTTCTCAATTCTTTATTTTTACCCCTCGATGTACCATTGTCCCCCACACCCTCCTTCTCCCTATAAGCATACACAACATACATTTTAAATGAGGTGATTTCACAGCATCATGATGATTAATGCTATTGCAGTGGTTCAATGTGATCGGGTGTGACCTACACATAAAAACGCCAATCTGAGCTTCAAATATTTTCCAAATCAAAGCATCTCGTGCATCTCTTTTTAACCCTTAATCCTTCGGTCCGAGTCACCCTCCTGATCCACGTACACGTACCAGTCTTCCCTCTGCTACTCATCCTTCATTGCCTCCCAAAATATTCACTCTCCTCTCCTCTCCTCTCCAACCTTTTTGCAAATTCTTTCCACCTCCTCACACCAAAGTATTTCAGAAGTGCCCATCTGCATGCATGCTTGAATTCTCTAACGAGCTTTATGTGCACTGAATTTTAATTCACCGAGCAAGAACACCTCCCAAAACCCGTGTCTCATACCAAACAATGGGGTTCCTTCATTCATCCTACTCACCCACACACCGAACTGAAACGATTAATTACTAAGCTACAGTACTTCATGACATCAACTGTATCACATCCTGTACTAGCAACGATTTCTACACGACGTGACTGCAATGACTGTGCTTTACTATGTCATTAAGGGCCAACTACATATTACATACGCAACACTGTGTGGCGGATTAAAAAAAATAATCAGTTGACAATAGCAATGAGGGGAGTAGAAGACAGGGCAAATGTAAGTGGAAGAGGAAAAGGGGGTGGGGGGTCGGGGGGGTCAAAAAAAATGGAAGGAGATAGGTATGAGGGCAGAAGAGAGAAGAGACGTGCATGGAACGTGTCAGAAAGAAGGGAAGGTTGACGAGTGGGGGGCGAGAAAGGGGAAAATATTGTGCACGTATGTATTATGCAAATGGTTACATCCCAAGCTGTCTAATATTGGGATTGATCTCCAACTGAATTAAACATGACTATAATTTGACACTCTCAAGCTGCACAGGCAAGATTCCATCATGGAACACACATTCGTACAAACGAGACATGAAGCTGAATGTAGGCCTAACTACCATCTGCATTGATATGTAGAATAAGTGTCCAGCTGTAAATGTCACAATTATGAAGTTATGATATTTTGTGGCATACATAGGTATTTACAAGACAAGAAGTTGTGCCGTCAATGATCAGCCCAATTGCTGTGACTGAAAAAGACAATTCCCCTTGAGAAAATGGCTGCATAACAGCTTCAATAAGTATATTGCTATCAAGTCCTTGAGAAGTCAATCATGTCATAAGCAGTTGACAACACTCATAAGACTATAATTATGGCACGTCAAAAACCATTGGCTTTAATGCCTGTACTTGTGCAACCCAAGGCGAGTGGCTGTCTCTCCTTTTTATCTTCTTGTTTGTTCGTCTGCAACTATCACCCGAGTTACTGATATTCTCTTTGCAATGGATTTAAATGCGAGGATGGGAGTATAGGCTTAAGAAGGTAAATAGGAATTTATCATGTGTGATGTAAAAGGATCATGATTATCAATCAATTTCAGTTTGAGTGAGGTGGGCAACAAGGTGCAAAGGGATGGGATCTGCCGCAACGTGAGTGGGAACTGCCGCAACGTGGGTGAGATCTTCCGCAACGTGGGTGAGATCTGCCACAAAGTGGGTGGAATCTGCCGCAATGTGGGTGAGATCTGCCGCAACGTGGGTGAGATCTGCCGCAATGTGGGTAAGATATGCCGCAACGTGGGTGAGATATGTCGCAACGTGGGTGAGATCTGCCGCAACGTGGATGAGATCTGCCGCAACGTGGGTGAGATCTGCCACAACCTAGGTGAGATCTGCTGCAACGTGGGTGAGATCTTCCGCAACGTGGGTGAGATCTGCCACAATGTGGGTGAGATCTGCCGCAACGTGGGTGAGATCTGCCGCAATGTGGGTAAGATATGCCGCAACGTGGGTGAGATCTGCCGCAACGTGGGTGAGATCTGCCACAGCGTGGGTGAGATCTGCCGCAACGTGGGTGAGATCTGCCACAACCTAGGTGAGATCTGCTGCAACGTGGGTGAGATCTTCCGCAACGTGGGTGAGATCTGCCACAATGTGGGTGAGATCTGCCGCAACGTGGGTGAGATCTGCCGCAATGTGGGTGAGATCTTCCGCAACGTGGGTGATATCTGCCGCAATGTGGGTGAGATCTCCCGCAACGTGGGTGAGATATTCCGCAACGTGGGTGAGATCTGCTGCAACGTGGGTGAGATCTGCCGCAACGTGGGTGAGATCTGCCGCAACGTGGGTGAGATCTGCCGCAACGTGGGTGAGATCTGCCGCAACGTGGGTGAGATCTGCCACAACCTAGGTGAGATCTGCCGCAACGTGGGTGAGATCTTCCGCAACGTGGGTGAGATCTGCCGCAACGTGGGTGAGATCTGCTGCAATGTGGGTGAGATCTTCCGCAACGTGGGTGATGTCTGCCGCAATGTGGGTGAGATATACCGCAATATGGGTGAGATCTTCTGCAATGTGGGTGAGATCTTCCGCAACGTGGGTGAGATCTGCCGCAACGTGGGTGAGATCTGCCGCAACGTGGGTGAGATCTGCCGCAATGTGGGTAAGATATGCCGCAACGTGGGTGAGATATGTCGCAACGTGGGTGAGATCTGCCGCAAGGTGGGTGAGATCTGCCGCAACATGGGTGAGATCTGCCGCAACGTGGGTGAGATCTGCCACAACCTAGGTGAGATCTGCTGCAACGTGGGTGAGATCTTCCGCAACGTGGGTGAGATCTGCCACAATGTGGGTGAGATCTGCCGCAACGTGGGTGAGATCTGCCGCAATGTGGGTGAGATCTTCCGCAACGTGGGTGATATCTGCCGCAATGTGGGTGAGATCTCCCGCAACGTGGGTGAGATATTCCGCAACGTGGGTGAGATCTGCTGCAACGTGGGTGAGATCTGCCGCAACGTGGGTGAGATCTGCCGCAACGTGGGTGAGATCTGCCGCAACGTGGGTGAGATCTGCCGCAACGTGGGTGAGATCTGCCGCAACGTGGGTGAGATCTGCCACAACCTAGGTGAGATCTGCCGCAACGTGGGTGAGATCTTCCGCAACGTGGGTGAGATCTGCCGCAACGTGGGTGAGATCTGCTGCAATGTGGGTGAGATCTTCCGCAACGTGGGTGATGTCTGCCGCAATGTGGGTGAGATATACCGCAATATGGGTGAGATCTTCTGCAATGTGGGTGAGATCTTCCGCAACGTGGGTGAGATCTGCCGCAACGTGGGTGAGATCTGCCGCAACGTGGGTGAGATCTGCCGCAATGTGGGTAAGATATGCCGCAACGTGGGTGAGATATGTCGCAACGTGGGTGAGATCTGCCGCAAGGTGGGTGAGATCTGCCGCAACATGGGTGAGATCTGCCGCAACGTGGGTGAGATCTGCCACAACCTAGGTGAGATCTGCTGCAACGTGGGTGAGATCTTCCGCAACATGGGTGAGATCTGCCGCAACGTGGGTGAGATCTGCCGCAACGTGGGTGAGATCTTCCGCAATGTGAGTGAGATCTTCCGCAACGTGGGTGAGATCTTCCACAATGTGGGTGAGATCTTCCGCAACGTGGGTGAGATCTGCCGCAACGTGGGTGAGATCTGCCGCAACGTGGGTGAGATCTTCCGCAACGTGGGTGAGATCTTTCTCAACGTGGGTGAGATCTTCTGCTACGTGGGTGAGATCTTCCGCAATGTGGGTGAGATATGCCGCAATGTGGGTGAGATCTTCCGCAACGTGGGTGAGATCTTCTGCAACGTGGGTGAGATCTGCTGCAACGTGGGCGAGATCTTCCGCAACGTGGGTGAGATCTGCCGCAACGTGGGTGAGATCTGCCGCAACATGGGTGAGATCTGCCGCAACGTGGGTGAGATCTGCCACAACGTGGGTGAGATCTGCCGCAACGTGGGTGATATCTGCCGCAACGTGGGTGAGATCTGCCACAACGTGGGTGAGATCTTCCGCAACGTGGGTGAGATCTTCCGCAACGTGGGTGACATCTGCCGCAACGTGGGTGACATCTGCCGCAACTTGGGTGAGATTTTCCGCAATGTGGGTGAGATATTCCGCAATGTGGGTGAGATCTTCCGCAACGTGGGTGAGATCTTCTGCAACGTGGGTGAGATCTGCCGCAACGTGGGTGAGATCTGCCGCAACGTGGGTGAGATATGCCGCAATGTGGGTGAGATATGCCGCAACGTGGGTGAGATCTTTCGCAACGTGGGTGAGATCTGCCACAAAGTGGGTGAGATCTGCCCCAACGTGGGTGAGATCTGTCACAATGTGGGTGGGATCTGCCGCAACATGGGTGAGATCTGCCACAGCGTGGGTGGGATCTGCTGCAGAAAAGTGGGTGTAATCTGCAGCATAGCTGGTTCGATCTGGAGTAAAGTGGATGGGCTTTGTCACAAAGTTGGTGTCATAAGGTGAGTGGGATCTGCCACCAAGTGGAAGGAATATTATAAGTGTGAGGTTGGGATGGACTTTGAGCTACCCCACAATAAAATAAAATGCAACTCATATCTAGAGCAATTGTTTTTTCAACCAGTCTTCCACAGACCGAAGGCATCCATAAGCACATATTATAGCGGGCTCGCAAAGGAAATTGTAAAAGGAAAAAAATGAAATAACTTAAATTTTGTGCTGACCAATGATGAACCACCCCATGCATCTATCCTTTTTCATGACATTTATTAAAAATTGTCATGTGTTCTGTTCTTCCCAAAACCATAAACAATAAAAGACGGAAACCTACACTCCGGGAGTTAATAGATAATATCCTGTGAACAGCCGGCTTCAGGCTTAATTTGGATAACACGCCACCAAGTGGCAGTGTGAGACACCACTGTTCTGTGTGTTTAGATGTGCGGGGATAACCAAATAAAGGGATTACCATCATAAATTTCTTTCTTTCCAGGGGTTTCCAATGAACTGAATCGGTCAACGCCTAAAAGATTGCGGAAACCAGACATGTATGCGGGTACTTCACAAATAATTAATTTAACACAGAACATGCACACAGGACAGCAGCAAGGGAATCCTGAATATAGAAGACAACAACTATTTCACGCATTGAAACCTAACAGGAACAACAAAGAAACTACTGTAATTCCATAAAGCACACAGTCAAGACCATGGAGTGGTTTTGGAGCATAGCCTATCTCTTGGCGAAAAGTGAGAGAGAGAGAGCGAGAGAGAGAGAGAGAGGGAGAGAGAGAGAGAGAGAGAGAGAGAGAGAGAGAGAGAGAGAGAGAGAGAGAGAGAGAGAGAGAGAGCGTGTGTGTGCCGTAGAGTCCCTGCCTTTACAGACTCCTCCTCTCCCCATCCCAAAGGCATTGCCATCGGTGCTCGGCAGTAGTCGGTCACTGACAGGCTCCACCTGCATATAGATGTTGTCTTGGCCAATCGACATCATCAATCTCAAACCAATCAGCAGCGTGGTCACCATGCAGCATGAACCAATGGTGCGTCACCTCAGTTCCCTCAATCAGAGTTGGCATGGTGCAAAGCGGACACAGGATAAGACAAACAGTACTCTAACTGAGCTAAAATTACTTGGCCCATCCACACAGCTGAGCCAGAGACAACTTTACCCTATCACGTAAACTTAATCCATACAAATGCACAATTCCGTGTGTGGGGAATAGCTGAAGGAAATAAGGGAGAAGCAATTATGGTCATAATTGCTCAGATACACCACAAGTGACTGTTTGATTCATAAATTCAACTGATGCATAAAAAAAAAAAATGAACCACTGATTTCAAACTATTCACCAACTTTACAACAGAATTAGTAAATAAATGTTACATGTGTGCCATTATAGCAGTGTGTGTGTGTGTGTGTGTGTGTGTGTGTGTGTGTGTGTGTGTGTGTGTGTGTGTGTGTGTGTGTGTGTGTGTGTGTGTGTGTGTGTGTGTGTGTGTGTGTGTGTGTGTGTGTGTGTGCGCGCGCGTGTGTGTGCGCGCACGTGCGCAATAGCGCATGCTTACAGAAGGATCTGCAATTACATAATCAGATCGATGTTTGATCAAGAGAAAGGGTGAAACTGCACAACAGCAATAGAACCCAACAAAAGTGATCAAAGAAGGTGAGACAATATGAAGAGCAGTACCTTAAATTTGCTTTAATTCATACAATAACTGTTGGATGTGATGAAGAACTGCCTCCATTGTTTACAGATGAGATGTGATTGACGATCACTTGAAGATACTTCATTTTCCCTGGACATTGCCAGCGTTTAGTGGTAAGAAGATTGCATTAAGGAAATATTTTCCAGGAGGGAATAGTTCAGGGAGGCGGTTCGTACGCTTACTATCCCCGTATTAAAGGGTGTCGCAAAAAAAAAGAGGTTGAAAACCCCTGATCCAGAGAAGAATCGCTTCAAACGTGCCTGCGCGTCCCATGAGACATTGACCATATGGGCTCGAAAATGCAATTACATTGTCTATATTCCCCTGAATGCCATTGTTTGCTTTGCTAATTCATATGCTTGTTCAAGTTGTATTGCCACAGAGACATGAGCAAGATTACCTTACTGTACGTCCCTGTAAAACAGCATTGTGGGACACAAGATCAGAGAGAAGGGCAAAAACATCTAGCCATTAGAGAGTTACAGGTCATGGTTGAGCACGTGTGCAAAGCAATAATGTGAAAATTCTGGACGTGGGTAGTTGGCATAGAAGAAATACCTTTCGAAAGCTTCAGCGGGATGGCTTAACCACACACTCGGGAAGTTACAGATCAGGAGGCTCGAAAACGACAGGGTGTTTAACCTTTCATCTCCAAAAAATTGGTGGGATAGCTCACTCGAAGCACGTTAGACTCGGAGATGTCACGTCTGGTTATGATCCTCAAGGGAATGTGATCTGAATGCGATTATTAGATATCCTGGTGCTGCACAGACAGGGTACAGAATCATACAAAGTATCCCCATTCTGCGTACGGAATGTAAAGATGGCTTTTCCTGCCACTCTGCAATTAGGCGGACTCAATGTATCGGACGATGCAATCTTCTGACCAACAGTTCGCATGTGGATTGTTACAAAACAAATCCTGTTCATATTATCTAGCCAGTCCGTGGATCATCCATAAAATGGGTTGTATAAATCTTGTACAAATAACAAAAGGAATTGGTTGTTGGTTGGAAGAGATCATTTCCTCCATCATGTTGAGTCCTATTGACACATCCCTGGTGTCCACAACAATTAGAAATAACAAATCCATTTGTCGATCCAGAGAATGAAAGAAAAAGAAACTCTCGTGAATTTGCAGTAACAGCCTGATAATTACATCACATTATTTAATTGTACATAGGACACAAACCATTATGTATTGTTCTTGGCAATGGACACACAAATGGACACAGGGTTCTCAATAGGAGGTCTGTTTGACTGGAAGGAGACCACAATTTGACAACTATGCCAGTTCAGCCATTAAGAAAAACAATTCCTGATGCTCACACGTTCCACAGCACAACTCATCATGCGCAATTGCCCTTAATCACAGTAATTTCAATTAAGGCATTGGCACTGAGACACAACATATAACAACCGCATGTCGCGGGCATTTATTTTGCAACACTTGTACACCCACGGCATCGCACAAAGGGCTGGCCTGCAGTGAGACGCAAACGCACGGCCCACACATCCTCTCTGGGAGCTAATTATTCCCACGATTCACTGCACAGCCAATTTTGTCCTCGGCAGCCCATCTTTCACCGGCACACTATGCAAACAGTGGGGATTTGTTACAATATTTGATGGGCCTGACCCGTCAGCTCGGGCGCCGCTTTCTGCAAGGTGCACGTCAGTTGGAGGACAGTGTTGTCTAAATCATTGTTGTAAACACTGCAAACTTGAGCATGATGCGTCACGCAGCAAAGCTGGCCAGGGGATAGCTCTTTACATAATGTTGTATTTACATTGTATTAGTGGTGCCATGATTGGGTATTTAAAATGATGTTCTATAAGTATGCTCAGCAGATGGACTGGCTTATTAGGATTAAGGTGGCATTTTGCATCAACATCATATGGATAGATCCAGAGAGACCACTATCAGTGTGGTGGTACCTCACTCTCGGGAGCCACGTACGTATGATATATGAATGAGGGATGGGGTGAGAGTAGGATAGGAGCTTGAGTTGAGAAAAGTAACAAAAGGAAGAGGAAGAGGAGGATTATAGGCTCGATAATGGAGGGTAGGTAAGTGTGCAGGTAGAGAAGAAAATGAATGTTGAGGGGAGATATGAATAAGGGGAAGTAATGGGCATGCAAGGGGTAGGTATATGTGGAGCTGGGGAGAGGTAGGGAGGAGGTTTTGGAGGGAGGAATCAAATATTTCACCATATTTGCACATACAACTAGAACGGGCACTCTCCAGAGCGCATACCTCCGCTAGGCTGAACAATTTACATTTTGTATCCCACTGATAGGCCAGACCTGGATGTGGACCTGAAGCAAAATCTAATCGGCTTGTTCTCGTCACCAAACCAACTCATCCACCAAGCTTTGTCATAATCCATCCAGAACTTTTTGACATATCCTGATATATATATATATATATATATATATATATATATATATATATATATATATATATATATATATATATCGTTTTTGGCCCAATCTCTTAATGGTGAAAAAATCACTTTGGAAATTAAATAATTATCGTATCTGGAAATGGATTCGGATCTCCACCAAAGTCGAATCGATTCGTCCTTGCCACACACCCAACCTGGCCACCAAGTTTCGTCCGAATCCGTCCACAACTTTTTGACATATCCTGCTCAAAGACAAACAGAGACAGACAAACAGGGGTGAAAACATAACCTCCGTCCAACTTTGGTGGGAGAGATAATAAATACTTGTACGTTGATTTGGTGAAGTTTTAAAGGCATGAATGAAAGTAGTTTCAATTATTTCCACCTAAGATCACAATTCACAAAATATCCCATGAGACACCAATGTAGTTTTTTGATTGGAATTGTTTTTTGTTTTGTTTTTCAAATAAATCAAGAGGAAAAATAAATAAATAAAATAATTAGTTGTTGCTTCAATTTACAAATTTAATGATGTAAACAATATTGACACAAGAGAAGGAAAGGGTCAGAGACATCTGCATCCAAAGCGATTGGCCCGGTCCGACGATTCAACCAGAAATAAGTATTTCGTGTGCAGCCTGTGGCTGCTGGTTTGTATCATTGCTGGGAGCATGTCTGTGCCTCTGATGCAGTGCCCCCTCCCAGTTATGGCAGGAATTTGGAATTTGTTCATGGTGCCAGTGAATACTCGCCGACTCTTCACGAAGGACACCATGGGCTTAACATCCACCGACTCATGCCGGCAGACGGGACACCGGTTCAACGCCCATCCGAGGGACGGCACACACATTGATGAATCATCCTGCCTTCGGAATGTCAGTAAACAACAAGTAGAGGATAAAATTAATGTTTGCATCTTGTCTAACCAACAATGGGACCACATTTTTCAGGCATTTCATGCATTTCTGACATACAGGTAAAAAGAGTGTTAAAAGTTATCTGACACAGCTTGAACAGACGAGTAATAACATTGCCTTGGTTGGACAAGGATTCCATCGGTGGCTGAGACTTTTAAAAAGAAAACACGATAAACAGGACAAACTTGGACAATGATAATGGTCTCATATTTTAAAGGAACTTGTGCAAAACGTTTTTGAGTCTCGAGCAAACTTTGGGGATGAAATACAGTTCGGTTTCTTTACTTAATCTCTTTAGTAAGTTCTGATAAAAGCATGATTGCAATGCTGTTCTCTTCGGCTTTGGTAATTGAATGACATGAAACCAATTTCCTTTAACAAATATTAAATCTATTCATCTATAAAATTAAATTCACTACGACAATTGGCACCTTCACACTAATGAGAAATTAATTATTAAAGGCTCTTTGCGGACTGCTGGCTAAATTGTCCGGGTTGTTGAATGAACATACTTCGTTGTTTTCAAAACTCTAAACCAAACCATCAATAAGTTTTTTCATCATTTTACCTAGTTATCGTCATAACAATCATCTTAAATGTCCCATTATAAGTTTGGGGTTGCAGTGACTCATAAGGCATGTGTTATTCGAGGAAATCTTTCACAAACCGGACATCCATGCCTGACATCTGAGTGAAGGCAATTTGAACGGGAATACGCAATTTGGTCAGGAGTACCGGAGATGACTCGCCGACTCTTTGTCAAAAGACATTGTGGGATTTTTCTTGTCCATAAACCAATCCTCGCAAAAGGGACACCCAGTTTAACGTCGATCAAAGTGATGCCTCGACCAGCCTGCGGAACACCATCCTGTCGTACCATCCTGATACCTCTCTCTGTGCCATCTTGTCGGACTCGTACCATATTACTGTTTACGTTTTCTTCTTTAAACAGCCAAACCGTAACTTGTTACTTCATTAAAAAAATTTTTAGTAAAATTTGTAAAAGTTGTAAAAAAAAAAGTTGTAAAAGAGTTGTAAAAGTGCGTTTGTAAATAACTCTCTCTGGAGGTGCATCCCAAAGTTCCATTTCACTTGGTTGCTGCTCTATATTAGGCTCTGAATAGTGAGCCTCTCCCCTTGATCAATTAAATAAATACTTCATGCAGCCTAGAGTCCAAACCCTCCAAGATTACAACACCCGGTCAAATTAGCCAAGAGAATAAGCACCGTCACAATTGCAAAGTCACGTTAATAATTACATACAAGTTTCATACGACTTTGCAAAATCTCCCGTCATGTCTGAGGCACCGGTGTTCAGCAAGTGAGAGCAACGTTTCCTTGTGATGAAGTGCAAAGTGCATATTCGTGATGAAGGAATTGCCCAAAGGGAGTAAAGGGGCCATTGCTCTTTAAACGCCAGCAAAACACACCTTCATCATCCGAGGCCTCACTGCTCCAGTCACCACGCTGCGCTGGGTGCGGGCGCTGGGACGCCTGCTGGCCGCTTCGAGGCACGTCGCGCACCACTTGCCCATAGAGTGACGAATGAATACTCTGAGAGCGCGACTCCTGAATTTTTCCCTTCACCTCCTCGTCACTGTCTGACGACGTCTCTCTGGGGCAGTCGTCGTTCCCATAGCTCTGCACTGTGGTGGCACACAAAGCAGGCTCAGGATGAAAACTAAAAATGTTGGACTCGAACAACAAAGTTAAGCACTGAGCCAAAAACTTTAATCGTGCACAGAAAAATAAGCCACACAATTGTTTGTACATACATATATATATATATATATATATATATATATATATATATATATATATATATACATACACATCATGTTTTGCTTAAAATTGTACACAATGACATACGCCATGCATGTCCCCATGAGCTTGAAGTCCCCGTGAGCATCCCCACGGTGACGTTGAACTTCCACCGGCTTTTCGCATACTTGAGTATGGGAATGGTGAACACCATTGTATCTATGGTACTATATGCAGGACCAAGGAGTGAGATAATGAAAAAAAAATACCGGTAGTAAGCATGGAATGGCAAACACAACAAATAAAATCAGGAATCTCTTGGTCGATACAGATTGCATCGGCGTAAGTACTGACATTAGCTAATATGTGCCTGGTAGTCATTTCACTCTTTCACATTTTAGCAATTTCTGATGTTGAAAGCCTTAACTGTACCAACACTGATTATGCTTGCTGAGTCCAACTAGTATGGGCAACATTTCATTAATTCTCAGATTATATCATGTGCGCATACACACACACACACACACACACACACACACACACACACACACACACACACACACACACACACACACACACACACACACTTGCTGATGTATTCACATGCCGCCACTTCCACCTCTTGGATGAAAACAATGGCCAGGAAACAACATCAGGGATTCACATAATGCATGTTCCACTCCAATCAGAACACTTTTTGTGGCGGCCTATTCTGGCAATTTCTCCACGGTAATGGAATTCAGTCTCAGGGCCACGCTGACAAAAAAAAAAACAAACGCAGAGCAGACACTGTTTTACGGCGGACTTTCAAAGCCGCCAAAGCGTGGCGTTTTTGCTATTACACCTCTAATGGCTCATGGGGATGCGTATGCTGCATGTCAGAGCAAGACACACTTGGCATTTCGAGGATGCGCTTGGCCAGAGCTTTTTCACATTTTGCGCAAAACAAAATGCCCTAAACCTGGCACGGCTCAAAGAAAGAGGTTCCTGCCACTAACCGATATGGCATTGTTTTGCTGCAACCCAGTGGGGCCTGCACATCTAGTCTTTCTCTCAGACGCGTATTTATAGGATTGACTCCACAGTCGATGAACCGCGTTCTCTTGCCTGGAGGAAAAAAAAAAAAATGCATGACACAGCGTTGGAGCCTTTCAACATTTTGCTCTTTTCCTTTGACCTCTGACCTGACCCAAGACTACTGAAGCAATATTTGAGGTGTATTGCATATGAAGTATATCAACAATCCAGCAGAATTCCCAGGAGAAGTTCCTAAACATTGGGAAGTCTCATTTCTTCCTCTTTTTGAAATGTTTTTCAACTCTGGCCAGTCTCTTCGTTGCCTTAACTGATGTGATCATCAGTGGTTTTGACCACTACTTTTGTATGTTGATGGGACAATTGTCCTTTAAACTTTGGGGAGATCGGTGAGGGGGTTGGGAGAAGGGGGATCAGACCAATTTTCATTAGCTTGGTTTTACTGTTGGAGGCTAAACCACCGAGTGCATATACCAGAGGGATACCGAAGTCAGATCACTTGATTATCGGTGTCAGGATGTGTAAATTTCTGAACAAATCAGCCGTGCGTTCTCGCAAAGCAGCAGAATTAATTTGGTCCGGTCTTCAAAATCGGTCATTTTTTTTTTGTCCAGGTCATAAGACACCAATCACGACAAAATTACAAAACGAGGTGAAAGGCCGAAGCGTATGGTCTCAGCAGCACCATATTCCTTTTACTTTTGTATGCAGCACATTGCGACTGCTTGCATCATTTTGCTGGAGGCACGTCTGTGTCACAGAAGCAGTGTACCCTGTAAGTTAGAGCAGGAATTTGGAATTTGTTCATTGTGCTGGCGACAGCTCACCTACTCTTCGCGAAGGACATCGTAGGATCTTTAACATCTACCAACTAATGCCGGCACACAGGATGCCCAGTTTAACGTCCATCCGAGGGATGGCACACACAGTGATGCCTCACCCAACCTGCGGAACACCAGGATGACAGTTTATGGCTGGACCAAGATTAGCAGCACCATATTCACAATTGTCAAACAAGACGACAAGGTGAAAGAACTTTCATTCATCGTCTGAAGTTTCAAAGCCACTGATTCCTGATTGAAGAGTATGGTTCTGAGCAATAACCTCATGCTATGCCCTGCTTATACAATGTCTGCATAATGAAAAACAACTCTTAGCCACTCCATTAAAAGAAGTGTAAGAGGTGAAAGATGCGGTTGAGTTGATGAGAGTTGTGTGGAAGGAAGGAGGGTTAGGTGGGACAAGTATGTAAGGTTAAGTAAGGATGTAATTGGCATCAGGTGAAGAGCACAGCAAGAAAATACAGCTTGGCAGTTGCAACAAAAGCCATATATTAAATTATCCTCCTCGTACACAGCCTCTGAAAGTATTGTTTCCATTCCAGGAATGAAGTTGCCCCTCCAGCTAACCCCTCGCCCTCCCAATATCTTTATATATTTATGGGCTTTAAATTTTTTTTGTGTGGAGCTTCAATCTTGGCGGACGACTAGTTTGTTGTTATCATCTGGCAAAACAGTTTTGGTCAGTTTAAAATGGAGAAACAGCGGAAAAACGGCCAAGTAAACCACTTCTGCCCACGTTCTCATCCATCCTCGAATGGAATGTCCTACATCTCATGGATATATGATGTTACAGCAAAACACACTCATTTTTCATCTCCACTCAACACAAAGGGGGGCTCAGATTTTTAGAAATTAACCTTTGCATTTCGAGGGCAACTTCGAAAAGTCAAAACAACATCTCAAATCTCCTATTATTCTTCTCTTGCATTTGCTTACTTTTCCACCCAGTGCGAACGTCATTACCTGCTAAAACAGCTGTTATCTCTTTACCTCTTCTCACCCGAGTTTGATAACTTTCAAAACCCCCTGAGCCAACAATAACCATACACATCATAACCAGTCCCTCTCCAATACCAATGAGACAGCCTCATCCCAACCCTCCCCCCCCACCCCCTCCCTTCCTGGTCTTCTCACATCTTGGCCCTGTGCCTGGTAATGATACAATATGGGGTCTGTTAAGACATCTGCAGCACTGACATACCCTAGGGAAGGCACCTCATGGCTGTTCACTCACGAGCTCTATCCCCCCTCCTCCTATGTTCTTTCTCTTTCTTATTCTCCTCCTTCATCTCTCCAGCTCTGCCCTCCACTCCCTCCCTTCCCTCCAACCCAGCAGCTGCCGGCTGTGACACATTCCGCATGTACAGTGTCACATGAGAGCAAATCATTCATTGTAAAACATGCTGTGCCCGAATCTATAACAACCCCGTATTTTTGATTTGTTTGCTTTTATCCTCCCTTTCTGTATGAACAGCTCACGCTCTCTTTGGCCTGGCATAATGGAATAGACAAGTTAACCAATAACATCAAAAAGCCATTTCTGGCATGACTGCCGGCTTAGGTATACCCAACAGGCCTGTGTTGCTAGGATGAGAAAGGGCTCATTTTCCCATGTCAAACGCAATGAACGTCAAAAGAGAAAGGCTACCGGAAAACTGCCAGCTCCAAGGAGTTTTCCTGTTAACTTAACCCCACCAAATTTTGCCCTTTTCCCCCCCACTTCCACTGTGTAGTCCAAACTATCAAAGGTCAAAAGGAAATTTATAGCGGTGATTCCCATCTTGCAGAAATCATGACAAGGCTTGGTGGTGGGAGTGGTGGGGGGGGGGGGCGAGGGAGAAGGATTCTGGGTCGCCACGTGGCTGTGGGTAAGTAAATGAACTTTTTGTTTGTTTATTAAATCTACAAACGAGCTTATAAACATCCATAATGGTCCAATATATGCTCACTGAACCAACAGCTTTCCAGGTAACCTGTCGTAACCAAGGTATTTCCTCACACTTGGTGATTCGGCAGCGATAAAGCACATTGGGTTTCCAAAAGCACACAGAAGCCATCACGTGGAAGAAAAAAGGTACTGCAGAGAGTAAAACGTCAAGATCTGATGGCACCATCAAGAGAAGGCAAATAAAGTGGAAATGTAAAAAAAAAAAAAATGAATGGTCATCTTGAGAAGGACATCAGCATAGATACTCTCCATCTATAATAGCATGTTCGGCAGAAGAGACACCCGGGGATGCAGATAAAGTTGACAGTGAAGTTTGTTCACACCAAAAGTAGACAAACACAAGAAGAACAGCAAGGAAGACCAACCACAACAGTAGGAGTAGAAATAGGAAAATGAAAAGTACCACGAGAACTCCCTCAAGATTCACTTGCCATCTCACCTCCTGCTTCTTGAGGACTGCCCCTCGTCCTCCTTTTGTGTCTGTTGGCTGCTTGTCCTTTCTCCTTCGATACAAAATCCAAGGTATCATCCTCGCTCAGATCTTGATCGCTTCCATAAGGATGCCGACCGGTCATCTCTCCATACCCATTAGGCCGGGGTGGCTCAGTGCAGAGCCCTTTTCCACTAAGGGCTCTCGCCGATTGGACACTCTGCGGTCTGTGTTTCGATGGTCTTGCAGAGCTGCCACTTGTTGAGACAGGTTGAAAAACTTGAGTGCTTTTTTTGGGTTCACCCTCAGCTAAGCCATGCCGAGGTAAAGCTGTATCGGCAGTACCACCCTCAGAATGCACACACACATTCTCGTTGTTGGTGCCTTGAACAGTCGTTAGGCTTCCAAGAACTTCGGAAATCCGTCCCTTAACTGATATCGTAGCTTGTTCTACGGCTGCGCCAAGCTGGCCCACCAAAGTTGACAGCGAGTTGAAACTATCAGTCATCGCGGTGCTCTCCAGCATCAAGTTGGCTTACTTTGCAATCTCCAATCTCTCCAAAGAGATTCCAAGTTCAGTAACGCAGTCTGCAAGAATGCTCGGTTTCAGAATTCCAACGAAAGGGTTTCTGAAGTGCAAGACCTCAACATCGTCTGAAAGAGAACACAGTTATTGATAATGAAGACAAATATCCGTGTTGGAAAGACACGAGAATTGTCACAGTACAAACAGTAGAGACAAACTGAATATGGCTGAATAAAACATCCTTTGTTTCTGTGACACGATCGGATCATCTATGCCTTGGGGCATGCTTCAACCATGTCGTAATCCCTAGTGGCAAAGATTCAGAATTTTTAGTCCCATCAAGTGGAGCCAAGACAAGATGGGTTAGATAACCTTTATCTGTGAGGCCTGCCAGCAAAGGAGACAGACAGAAAGAGGCCATAAGCATCCAGCCATGGAATCCAGACATCATGCAAGAAAATATATCCTTCAAACACTTTGTTATACATTCGTTACCTCCACCATTGAAGGTGAAGGAGGTTGTGTTTTCACCCCTTTCTGTTGGGTGGTCGCGAGACTACCGTTATTCTCAGCTTTTCCGTCTGTCTGTTTGTATGTAATGGACAGCTCTGGAGGCCAGAGGAGTCAACCGATTTTGATGAAACTTCACTGGTAGGTTCATACTAGGATCTAGTTGTATGCTTTTGAGTACCGTTGCTATGGATGCCACCGTTGCCTAGCAACGGGACTTTGAATTTTTTGAAAAAAATCCGAAAAATATTTATTTCATTTTTTTTCCGAAAATCAAAAATCGGCTTCTGAGCTTTTATGTGCACTATAATCAACCTCTTTGTCAAAAAATTTCAGCCCGATCCGTCAAAAACTGTATGACTAGTATGCAATTATATAGCGACCACCCATGTCGCCCACCGGCTTGTCTGTTTGTTTCTCTATCTGTGTGCAGGATATCTCAAAAAGTTGGACGAATTCGGACGAAACTTGGTGGTCAAGTTGGATGTGCGACAAGGAAGAATTGATTCCATTTTGGTGAAGATCCGAATCTGGATCTGGATACAAGATTTATTTAATTTTTAAAGTGATTTTTCACTATTGAGAGATTGGGCAAAAACGATTTAGTACTGTATAGCATGATATCCCAAAATAGTATTGGGCCCGACATGTTCTCGTGGATCAGGCATTACGAGGCGGAGGTAGGCGCTCTACCGAGCGCCTTTCTAATTTATTATAGAAATATTTCATTTTTTAGTTTTGCACAGTATTGTTGATCCCTTTATAATTTATGTGATAAATAATACAACATTAAAAGACGATTGCTGTTCAATCTGGTATGTCCAGTATCCCCGCTGGTTTCCAAGTTTCCCATCTCGGTCAAATCTCAGATTGACGGTCTCTGTCATTGCCATCATTCCTGGTCTATATAACGGCCTGAAATCCCATTAGGCTCAATTAAAAGTAAGATCTCATCTTCTAATGGTTGACCTTATCCCATGAGTCGGAAATAATCTCACATTTAAAGATCATTGAATCTTAACTTTGCCAACATGTCGGCTAACTGACAATTTAAGGAAAAAAATGGAAGAAATGTGTCACGTAAACTTCAGTAACCATAAAATCAATTGAAAATAATAATGCAGACGTTTCATAGGTTCTCGTGTATCAGGTGACTCCTAATCAAAATCTTTAAAATCAATCAAACTCTATCAATAACCACAATCCAAAACCATCCACATAAAATGGAGCAGGTGTTTGTATGTACATGGTGGCCACACCATACAAGCGTCTGAAGGAGCAACAATACCTGTAACACCATGCCCTCCCTATAAGTTTTCCATTCAGTGTAAAACAACCAAAGTGACTGTTAAAAGGATCATCAAATATCGAAAGATTGGAACTGATATGCGTGATGGGCATTGTGAAGGTGACAGTACACACACACAGGCATCAGGCCTCTGGTGTCAACCTATGGCCCAGTGCAATTGGAATAATCGAAGCTCTATAACCATGATGTATGAAATATGCACATAAGAAGGAGGCATGTTTCGGCTTCATGTAAGTAAATCCAAGTTCTTTTTATTTTGGGGAGTAATTGAGGCAGTGGTCTGTTGTCTATACACCACCCAAATAAAGGGAAGAACATTCTGCACGTGTGGAACAAGTTCGCCGGTATTCTGCTCATGTCATGAATGGAAACTCTTTCACCATTAACTATTTCACATTTCTTGATGTCCAATCTTTTGCCAAATTTTACAGTTTAGAATTTGCGCATTCATTAACCGAGCTAGGGCTGGCAGGATAGCTTACATACCAGGCCCGTAGCCAGGGCTCAGTATTAAGGGGGCATATGAACTGGAAGGGGGGGGGAGGCACAATTATTATATTTAATATTTTTTATAACCCGGTATACTATTGTATTCATGCAGTATTGACACATCTATACTGAGGTTGCCGTCGCATACAAACCAAATTGATCTCAGCTCGATTTAATATGTTCCGATGTTTTCGGCCTAAAATTAATCGAATGCAGGAGAGCCGCAACAAACTGGCACATTCACAATGCAGATATTCACTGATTAGACAATTGGCACCAATTCAGGTGCACTTATACAAGGTGTTGTGAAAAATTGGCATTAGAAAATTAATATACCAGAGATACAATGACTAAACGGGGGAGGTTGGCACCAGAATCAGTGCACTTTGAAATAAGATACAGTTGGCTATGACCTGCGATCATCACGTTAAACTATCAACAGCAAATACGACCAGCCTGAAGATACCACAAGGTCCGCATTTAAAGCAGTCAATTACACAGAGGTAAGGTTATGCACAAAGCACTAGATATGGGATATGCAAAGCACCAAACACAACATTTAACTTAAACATCAGAAGTACAAAGCAGCCGACCATGGCGGGTGCTGACCACAACCACACTGCAGCCACAACCACACACACATCACCTGCAGTCACACACACAATCTGAACTCCTCGTATAGTTTTTATACCACTGTACTCACTGTCAGAAGAGCTGCAGGCGACGTGTCTCGGTGTGGAATCTTCTGAGGACCTTCTCCTTCCATTCATTCAGGCATTTACGTGTGAGGTCTCTCTCGAAGGCCAGCTGTACCAGTTGTGCCTTGCGTGCATGGCGCATGGACCGTCGATGGTCAGTGAAGACATTCCTCTATGTTGAGAATTAGTTTTCACACATGGCAGTGGACGCACCAAGTGTTAGTCCAAGTCTCATAGCAGTCACTACACTTGGCATGGCTTCCAGCGTTTTGTGGTATGTTGAGAGGAGTTTTTGTGTTGTCCATCTCTCGTTTGGCTGCTTTTCTGTCTGTGAGTGAATAAACTGCTTTGCAACCACACACTCTGTTTCACTGATGGTTGACTTTGTTAATGTCATGATGTGCTGGAGCAAGTGGGGATCCAAAAACGTGCCATTTTCAGGATTCAAGGCAGCGAGTGAACGGGCGAGTTGTGTGTTGCGCTCACTGAAGCGCTGAGCGATCTCGCCAAGCACAGTGTCAATTGCGCTGTAAAAAACCCTCTGCAGTTCCGTCTTGTCATTGTCATTGTTTTGTCCTGTAGTCTCGAAAACTACAAACTGTTCCAGGTTCTTATGCATTGTGCGTCTCCGTTTTGGTGGTGCAGGTGTAGAAGTGCGAGCATCGTTGGCCTTGTTCCACAGATCAGTGAACTCATCCTCAGAGCGGAGTTTCTTCACGCACTCTGTAGCACTCGCCACCAGTTCCAACCCCGTTAGCAAGTCCATGTCCTCTGCCTGCAAGAGTCTGTTAGGGCCATCTAACAACATCAGCAGTTTTTGTACAAAGATAGCAATGAACATGAAGGTCGGCCCAGAGACTTCCTGCAAAAGCCCAATAGCCTCCATCCTCATCTCTGCACTGTAGGTGCGCTCTACATCAATCTCCGACAGTAAGGATGTGATATCCTTAAAAGATCCTCTGATCACAGACACGGTGGCTAAATGTCCCGTCCACCTTTGATCAAGAAGTCGTTTTAACCGCTCACCTTTTTTCTGTGCAGCAACAGTGGGCTTTCTGAAGAATTTGTACAGGCAACAACAAACCTCGAGGAAATCAGTGACAGCTTTCTCTGCTGCCAGTGCGTGGATAACTACCAGATGGAGTTGGTGATTTAAGCAGTACACATAGGGGATTTCTCCTTCCAATATCTCTTGCAACAACTTTCCCACCCCACCGTGCTTCCCAGCCATTACCGAAGCCCCGTCGTACACCTGACTTAATATTTTTGACGTGTCAAGTCCTGTTTTTGTCAGCTCTGCAATTATTAGGTCTGTCAATGTTTTTGCATCTCCAGCGTCGGCTGCAGCTATTGTGAGTAGACGCTCTGTTGCTTCATTTGATGCCGATACAAAGCGAATGATGATTGATATGTTCTCACATTCAGTGGGGTCCCTCGTCCCATCCACCTTGATGGCAAACCACGATGTGCCTACTTCTTCCACGATGGCATCTGTCACAACATTACTCAATGTGCAGATCAGTTCATTCTGCATTTCCGGAGTAGTACAGCTTGCGTTACGTGGGATATGCTTTTTTTATTTCGGCTAGCTAGGTGTCTTTTTTGAGTGTGTTGTTTAAAAGCGAGAGGAAGAGCCCACTGTGCCCGTCTGGCATATCCTCAAAATTATCAAGGCTCCCTCTAAAAGGTATCTGATTTTCGGCGAGAAATCCCACAACATCTAAAAGAGCAGACACATAGTACCGGTTTCTATTTAACTGGTCAGCATTGAGGAGTGTGGAAATCTCCTCACCACAATCGATGCGCCTCTCATTCTCCTTCCACCTCAAAACACAAGTTAAATGTTCCTTTGAAGTTGCGTGTTTGTGAAACCCCCTGCCTTTCTCAATGGCATGTTTCCAATTCCGGTAGCCTCGCACTGTGAAAGTAGAGTCCACTGGGCCACGTGCGGTGTTAAACTTCCTACATGGATAGCAGAATGCTGCATCTGTCTGCACACTGTATTCCAGCCATTCATTAGTCTGGTACCACGAGGACACAAACGAGCGACTCTTGTTCTGCAACAGATGGCCAGGGTACCGCTGTAGAACAACGTGATTCGGTCTCTCACTTCCAAGATCATCGGGAAGCAGCTTGACAGTCACACCCGATCCCGAGGCCACTGCTGAGCGTGGAAACTCGGCTGTCTGCGCTAGGGCTACAGCCGCAGGGATAACGTTGCTGGCTTGGCCAGGTTGGCCAGCTTCTGTCGGTATTTCATCAACATGATCGTCTTTTCCTCCTCCTCCTCCAACTCCTCCCACAACATGTCTTTCATCATCTTCTTCATTTTCGTCGCTTGCATTTTTTCCTTTTCTGAGCCATTTTCGTATATCCATCATCCACGTCCTTTTCTCCTGCTGCGAGCTCGTGCTCTGTGATTCGTCCCTCGTGACTCGCGTCACTAATCTCGCGACTCGCGAGATTTGACGGTTGACGGTTTTATTTATTAAATGATGCATCCATCAAAAACAGGTTTTATCTGCATAATTTCAAATGTAAGCACGATTGCAAACACACATTATTAATTTTTATTCTAAAATTACTTTTGTAAGATGGAGGGTTGACGGGTTGTGAAGGTCACGTGGTGCACGTGCACTTCATCTTTAAGTATGTAAATTTATGTCTTTTCCTTAATCATATTATGATATTATGACTATATTACATTTATACCTAACTTACAACCAATCAGGTAACCTGCTCAATAGGGCCTCCATTATTCCTTAAAACTAAATGATCCACGATATATATCTTCTTCTTCTTCTTTCGGCTGCTCCCTTGAGGGGTCGCCACAGCGGATCATCCGTATGATCCGCATAGTGATTTGGCACATGTTTTACGCCGGATGCCCTTCCTGACGCAACCCTGGTCGCCTCTTACGACACAGGGATATGGTACACCTATTTTAACCGGGGTATACACCGGCCCAGTACACTCTCTATAATGTCAGGTTCCTGAAATTATCCCTGCATGATGTGTGCCATTTAGCCTCTCTCTTTCTAAATGTCTGTGCTAATCTTTCCTCTTAAGGGTGACAACACCAATATCGACAGGGAGACATTTGAATTCCTGGAACCATTCAATGTTTCTAGAATGGCCTCTAATATCCAAAACCGACGTCTCGTTGTTTGGAGTTGGCTGGATGTTGAAGACTTTCTGATGTAACCCTCTGACATAAAATACACATTTTCCAGTCTACTCAACCTGCTTTTCCAAATGCCATTGGCTTGTCTTCCTCCATTGTTTATTTGTAAACTACCACTCCCATCATCATGCATTACCCACCACCACTGACACTTTACTCTCTGATTATCTCACAGAATAGACCATAAAATAAAACCATACAACATAGACCTCAACATCTGCATAAACGTAGCCTTCTACAATAAAATGTGGAACGAATTATGAGTGCGACATCATCGCATAGCAGCCAATCACAATCAACGGGGTGGAGTCTATTTGAGAAAACTCTTCTTTTTTGGTGAAGCATTCCAAGATTTTTCTCATCATCTGGTGACAACAAACAAGGGTTGATCCAAATATTATCATTACACTTCATGGTATATGTGATAGCTATCAAGTGGTCAAGGCCAACACAACAGCCTTACCGGGATACTCTGGTCGCAGATTTGCATTTTCTATGGCAAGTGACCTAGGAAGTAATTTAGCAATTTGGGAGTTAATTTGGCTAGAATGTTGGCAATAGTGTTCAATTTGCTGATTGTTTTGAGTAAAATTCAAAGAAATAAGCACTTTTAACCAGTTATGAGACCAAGCACGATGATTATGCTAAGAATAGCGTGTTGAACACCAAACATAATGATTTCAGAGTGGATTTAAAGATGTATGTCGGATTTGACTTTTTTGTTGGTCGCCATCTTGAATTTGACTGTTATGTTGCTAGCCATCTTGGATTTGACCGTTATTTTGGTAGCCATCTTGGATTTGACCGTTATTTTGGTAGCCATCTTGAATTTGACTGTTATGTTGGTAGCCATCTTGGATTTGACTGTTACGTTGCTAGCCATCTTGAATTTGACCGTTATGTTGGTAGCCATCTTGGATTTGACTGTTATCTTGGTCGCCATCTTGGATTTGACTGTTACGTTGGTAGCCGTCTTGGATTTGACTGTTACATTGGTAGCCGTCTTGGATTTGACTGTTACGTTGGTAGCCATCTTGAATTTAACTGTTATGTTGGTAGCCATCTTGGATTTGACTGTTATGTTGGTAGACATCTTGGATTTGACTGTTACGTTGGTAGCCATCTTGAATTTAACTGTTATCTTGGTCGCCATCTTGAATTTGACTGTTACGTTGGTAGCCATCTTGAATTTAACTGTTATCTTGGTCGCCATCTTGAATTTGACTGTTACGTTGGTAGCCATCTTGAATTTAACTGTTATCTTGGTCGCCATCTTGGATTTGACTGTTACGTTGGTAGCCATCTTGAATTTAACTGTTATGTTGGTAGCCATCTTGGATTTGACTGTTATGTTGGTAGACATCTTGGATTTGACTGTTACGTTGGTAGCCATCTTGAATTTAACTGTTATCTTGGTCGCCATCTTGAATTTGACTGATATGTTGGTAGCCGTCTTGGATTGACTGTTACGTTGGTAGCCATCTTGGATTTTGTGGTGTACTGGCCTGCGGGGGCAGGGCACAATGCGTGGAGCGTTGTGGAGGCGTGGAGCGTTGTGGAGGCGTGGAGGAGTGGTTTTGGGTGGTCACGTGCCTGCAAGGGATATAGGTGTTCGCGCCGCCTGAGGCGTTGTGTAGTCTGTAGTAGTGTGCATTCGGACGGTCAATAAACAGAGTTCGACAATCCTCACAGCTATCAGAGTCCCGCTGCCCTCCGGACATTACAGATTTGACTGTTATTTTGGTCGCCATCTTGAATTTGACTGTTATTTTGGTCGCCATCTTGATTTTGACTGTTATGTTGGCAGCCATCTTGAATTTGACTGTTATGTTGGTAGCCATCTTGGATTTGACTGTTACGTTGCTAGCCATCTTGGATTTGACCGTAATGTTGGTAGCCATCTTGAATTTGACTGTTATGTTGGTAGCCCTCTTGAATTTGACTGTTATGTTGGTAGCCATCTTGGATTTGACTGTTACGTTGCTAGCCATCTTGGATTTGACCGTTATGTTGGTAGCCATCTTGGATTTGACTGTTATCTTGGTCGCCATCTTGGATTTGACTGTTACGTTGGTAGCCGTCTTGGATTTGACTGTTACATTGGTAGCCGTCTTGGATTTGACTGTTACGTTGGTAGCCATCTTGAATTTAACTGTTATGTTGGTAGCCATCTTGGATTTGACTGTTATGTTGGTAGACATCTTGGATTTGACTGTTACGTTGGTAGCCATCTTGAATTTAACTGTTATCTTGGTCGCCATCTTGAATTTGACTGATATGTTGGTAGCCGTCTTGGATTGACTATTACGTTGGTAGCCATCTTGGATTTTGTGGTGTACTGGCCTGCGGGGGCAGGGCACAATGCGTGGAGCGTTGTGGAGGCGTGGAGGAGTGGTTTTGGGTGGTCACGTGCCTGCAAGGGATATAGGTGTTCGCGCCGCCTGAGGCGTTGTGTAGTCTGTAGTAGTGTGCATTCGGACGGTCAATAAACAGAGTTCGACAATCCTCACAGCTATCCGAGTCCCGCTGCCCTCCGGACATTACAGATTTGACTGTTATTTTGGTCGCCATCTTGAATTTGACTGTTATTTTGGTCGCCATCTTGAATTTGACTGTTATGTTGGCAGCCATATTGAATTTGACTGTTATGTTGGTAGCCATCTTGGATTTGACTGTTACGTTGCTAGCCATCTTGGATTTGACCGTTATGTTGGTAGCCATCTTGAATTTGACTGTTATGTTGGTAGCCCTCTTGAATTTGACTGTTATGTTGGTAGCCATCTTGAATTTGACTGTTATGTTGGTAGCCGTCTTGAATTTGACTGTTATGTTGGTAGCCGTCTTGAATTTGACTGTGATGTTGGTAGCCGTCTTGAATTTGACTGTTATGTTGGTAGCCATCTTGGATTTGACTGTGATCTTTGAAATGAGGTGTTTAATCACATATTGATCAGTACATTAGTGGCTACTACAACTGCAAGTTTCATGCTTTTACCTCAAAGTGCACACAATACTTTCACCACATTGCTGTGCTGGTAAAGGTAGAGGAAGTGAAAATAAAAAAATATTATTGTGAATATTCTACTTAATATAATTTAGTTATAGTTTGGAAGATTCATTCAAAAATGAAGCCATTGCCGACTCGTAGAGTAATCGCAGGCAAGGCTCAGGTCCAAAATTTCAACCACAAATCGGTCATCACGTGGGACATGGTCAGGGTCAGGTATTGGAGCATGTGCCAGAAGAGCGTGTCGCTGCGTCCACTTTCCGCCGGTACTCCAGGGGCCTCCGTCTGGCCATCCCCCAGGCAGATGCCAGGCCCATCCCCATCTCCTTGAGATGGTGGTCAACCTGCTGCAACCACGAGGCACGTGGTCAGCCCACTGGCCTCCACCACTCATGAGACTCCCTCGCTGAGAGAATCTGGTGAGCAGGATCAGCGTCAGGAAAACGAGCCACATGTCCATACAGCCGCAACTGATGCTTATGGACTATGCAGGTAACAAATCTCATCCAAGTCTCTCTCAGCAACCGCTCGTTGGACACAAAATCCGACCAGCAATAGCGAAGGATTCTCCGAAGAGACCTGGTACCAAAGGAATTAAGTCTCCGTCTCAGATCCTTGGTCAGAGTCCAAGTCTCGCATCCATAGAGCAAGACTGGAAGTACCAAGGACCTGAAGACTCGGACTTTCGTCCTCCCGCACAGTTACCGGCAGCGCCACACCCCATGATCCAGTGAATCCATGACTCCCCAGGCCCGACCCAGACGTCAATTGACCTCTGACTCACAGCCAGCAGAGACATGAATATCACTGCCAAGGTAAGTGAATCTCTCTGTGACCTCAACATCCTCACCACAAACAGACACAGACAGGACAGCAGCATCCAAGATGTCACCGAAAGCCTGGATCTTAGTTTTGACGCAAGAAACCCATAATCCCAGCGGCTCCGACTCCTCATTCAGCACCTCGAGGCCCCCAAAAGGATATCTAAAGTCTCCGCAAAGATGACTGCAAAATCAAGGTCCGAGATCTTGACATTCCCAAACGATGCACCGCAGCTTGATCTCTCCGACATCCTCCCTAAAATCCAGTCCATACAAGTACTGAAAAGTGTCGGGGCCAGTACACACCCCTGACGAACTCCAGTAACAACTGGAAATAAGTCAGAGATGGTACCACCACACTTCACAGCACTCTCAGTACCAGAGTAGAGTTCAGAGATCAGATCGATCAGTTTTGGTGGCACCCCACGAAGACCAAGAATCCTCCAGAGGACATCCCGATTGACTGAATCGAACGCTTTACAGAGATCAACATAGGCTGCAAGCAGCCCCTGCCGAAACTCTCGTCTGCGTTCGGTGAGGACACGAAGAGCAAGGATACGGTCAATCGTTAACCTCTTTGGTGTAAAGCCTGACTGCTCTGGACGCTGGTGCTCAAGCAGATGGTGGCGAACCCCATCCAGAATTATCCGAGCAAAGACCTTGCCCGGCACTGAGAGCAGCGTCACCCCTCGGTAGTTGTTGCAGTCTTGGCGATCACCCTTTCCTTTCCAGAGAGAAACAACAAGGCCCCTCTTCCAATCAGTTGGGATGATACCTGTGTTCCAGGCAGAGCACAAAACTGCATGCAACGACACGAGTGCAGCATTTCCACCAGCCTTGAGAAGTTCAGCATGGATGCCACAGATCCCTGGAGCTTTGCCCCGTTTCAACTGGTTCACCGCAGCCCGTGTTTCCACAAGCGAAGGTGGACCACAGTCGAATCGAGGGTCAGCAACAGGGATTGTAACACCCTTGATGTCCAATTCGACAGCTGGGGGATCAGCCTGGTACAACCGCTCAAAGTAACCGGCCCAGCGGGCCTTCACTTCAGACTCCTCTGTCAAGCGCCTACCACTCTCTGCTCTAACTGCAGTGCTCCGAGGGATGGGCTTGGATGAACGCAATGCGCGAATTCCCCTGTAAGCGGGACGAGAATCACCTGTCCACAGGTGATGCTCTACCCCCTCACAGATTCCTCGCATATAAGCCTCCTTGTCCACCCTCAGTGCACGTACAGTTTTACGCCTCAGCTCCCTGAACAGCTCAGCTCTGCCATTCAGCCTGGCCCTGCGACTCTGGTCAATGGTATCCAGTGTCCCTTGAGAGACAAAATTCTTCTTTGCCCTGCGGTGAGTTCCAAGACATCCACCGGCAACATCAAGGACGGTGGTCTTGAAAGCGCTCCACAACTCTTTAGGACCCCCCCCCCCAAAGCACCCAGACCCCCCAAGTGTCCACTCAGCCTGTTCACAAACTCCTCAGCTACTCTCATCCCTGAGCTTACCAACATCCAGCCTAGGCTGGGATGGTACCATTCTCCAGGATTTAAGGTGCAGCTTTAGAGTTGCTACAACAAGCCTGTGGTCAGTTGGATTTGACTGTGATGTTGGGAGCCATCTTGAATTTGACTGTGATGTTGGTAGCCATCTTGAATTTGACTGTGATGTTGGTAGCCATCTTGGATTTGACTGTGATGTTGGTAGCCATCTTGAATTTGACTGTGATGTTGGTAGCCATCTTGAATTTGACTGTGATGTTGGTAGCCATCTTGGATTTGACTGTGATGTTGGTAGCCATCTTGAATTTGACTGTGATGTTGGTAGCCATCTTGAATTTGACTGTGATGTTGGTAGCCATCTTGGATTTGACTGTGATGTTGGTAGCCATCTTGGATTTGACTGTGATGTTGGTAGCCATCTTGAATTTGACTGTGATGTTGGTAGCCATCTTGAATTTGACTGTGATGTTGGTAGCCATCTTGAATTTGACTGTGATGTTGGTAGCCATCTTGGATTTGACTGTGATGTTGGTAGCCATCTTGAATTTGACTGTGATGTTGGTAGCCATCTTGAATTTGACTGTGATGTTGGTAGCCATCTTGAATTTGACTGTGATGTTGGTAGCCATCTTGAATTTGACTGTGATGTTGGTAGCCATCTTGGATTTGACTGTGATCTTTGAAATCAGGTGTTTAATCATATATTGATCAGTACATTAGTGGCTACTACAACTGCAAGTTTCATGCTTTTACCTCAAAGTGCAAACAATACTTTCACCACATTGCTGTGCTGGTAAAGGTAGAGGAAGTGCAAATAAAAAATATTATTGTGAATATTCTAATTAATATAATTTAGTTATAGTTTGGAAGATTCACTCAAAAATGAAGCCATTGCCGACTCGTAGAGTAATAGCAGGCAAGGCTCAGGTCCAAAGTTTCAACCACAAAGCGGTCATCACGTGGTACATGGTCCTGGATAGTGAAATCCGTCAGATGTCAGCCTTGCCTCCTGGGCAGCTGTACAAATTTGTGATCCCTTCAGTTTTGAACTGAGAAGGTGTTTTATCCGTTACCAAGATACTATCATTTACCGAGAAGGTGATCGATGAGCTGATGAAAATGACGTTAGGTCTCACAGTCTGCATATTGAGGTGAGATGATGCCCCCTTCCATTTGGGAGGATACTCAATGCTTGACAAGCGATGAAAGACCACTCGGTGGATGAAACATCCGACCCGAGTCTTTCCTGCTCAGCAGTTTTACTATTTGGTTGTGTCTTTCATTTGGAAAGTTGTTGTGCTTGGTTTTGACTGCATGCAGTGGAGGTGAGTGAGTCAGTCATGCATATTCATTGTCTGAATGAAAACAATGCTCACCCAGCTCATCATGAAGTGCTCTCTTGTCTCTCCTGAGTTGTGCCTCAAGACAAGGTAGTCCGCCGACACTCTCAAAGCACAGCTTCTTGTTTATGAAGAGGAAGAGGATAACCAGTAGGATCACGAAAAGCCCGACGGCAGAGAGGAAGCCCACGGCCTCTGGGGAGACTACAGGATAGATCATGGAGTAAAAGAGAGCGACAAGAAGAAACGTAATGAAACATTAGATCGACTGTTCAGGACACCATATCGAGATCTGTATGGGAGAGGGGAACATTAAAGGATATTACTGAAATTCTTAAAATGGTAAATGCAATTTATATCAATGTGAGGATCGTTCAAGGTTGACATGGACCTTTTGTTCTCGAAAATCTAAAAGTACAGGGACGCGCTTCTTCCTTGTTCATATGCAGCACAAGACTCTGGGGTAGTATCAATGGATGAGGGAATGACTGTGTCACTGATGCAATGCCCTCTGCTGGTTAGGGCAAGAATTTGGAATTTGTTCAGGGTGCCGGTGAGAGCTACCCTAGTTTCGGGAAGGACACCATGGGATCTTTAACATCCACCAACGAATGCTGGCAGACAGGACCCCAGTTTAACGTCCATCCGAGGGATGACACACACATTGATGAATCACCCACACACATTGATGAATCACCCACACACATTGATGAATCACCCTGCCAATGAAAAACTGGGATGACAGTTTATAACTGGGTCAGGATTCAAACCCAGGCTAGATTGCTTGGAGGGGAGTGTGCATACCTCAATGCCATCCTTTACACTTTACAGTGATGCTGATGAAACATCACCGAATTCTCAAGGTACTCCCTCCACCCATACACACCTTCCCCCATGTACAGTATGTGGCAACACTCTGATACCAACTACAGATAATATTTTCGTGACAGGTGCACAGCAATTTCTGGACACGTAGTGCTTTGATGTCTTCATAATGCATAAACTTAATATGACCCAGATGTTGTTTGAGTTGTCCAAAGAAATGAAAGTCACAAGGTGACAAGTCAGGTCTGCACCAGGTTCTGGTCTGCACAGGTAACGATTTAGAACTTCTAAACGCATCTCTGTTCGAGTAAAAGTGGTCGCATTTGACAGGTGAGGACGAGCATTATTGTGAAGGCAATCATGTCCTGACCCAGCTTCCCTGGCCATAGTCTGTGTATTGCTTGTCTTACTTCATTGCGTAACAAGTTATTATAAAACTGTGCATCGATAGTTTTCCCACCTTCAAAACACACAGATTAAACCATTAAGGCCCCAAAATACGATCGCCATAATATTTCATGGTGATGGCTGATCCTCACATTTCTTTGGTGGTCAGGAACAAGAAGTCTCCACTGCAGTCTGATATGCTCACTGAAGCTGGTGTGAAATGATGGGCCCAGGTTTAATCAACAAACACAATCTTCTTCAATAAAGCACACTCTCTGGGTTCCTGGAGCTCTCTTACAATGTGCCACACAATTTGCTTTTCAGTCAAACATAAGGTCCTCTGTAACTTTAGTTCCTTGTACTAACTCTAACAAACTGCTCCTTCACAAGGAACTTCATGATGCATCTCTGCTCCACAGTGCAGGTGACTATGATGGACACATTAGAACTTGGTTTTACCAATAATGCTTTGACAAGCATTCCCACTCCTGTATGACTTGCTCAGGATAGACAATATCATGCTGCACAAATGTTCCATCCTAAAAAGTCCAATCAAGCTTGACCCGTCCGTACACAAAAACAAGACCAATTAAAAAAAAACAATTGCTATACATGATCGAGGCTCGTGGAAGAGCTTGAGCAGAATGGAAGGGAACAAAATGGAAAGGGGGGAACCACTATCAACAGCACAATAGAAGTGAGAGTGAGATTAAGGAGAGGGGGAGGACACATGTGGGTTAACAGGCTGCACACAAGCTGAATGAAACACCGCAAGAAGAGGAAGGGGAAAGTGGGGATGAAACATAAAAGGACTCGAAAAGGTGAGGAAGAGAGGGGGGTAAATCACAATAAGCTGGAAAAGGGTGTCATTTGGGGTGGAAGAGATCATGAGTATGGAGAGGGGTATCCGAAGGTAGTGGTGAACAGCTGTATTGAAGCCCTGGAGGGAGGAATGGGACTGGACAGATGAGGGAAGTTGGTTATACAGGTGAGAGAAAAGAGGAACCAAATGAGTGGAGATGAGCAGAGAGTCTGGATTTTGGGCAATTAACAAGAAGAGGGTTCCTGGCAGACCGTGTGTGTCCTGCAGATTCCTGGGAGGAACCAAGAGAGGACAGAGGGTGCAAGACCAAAAAGGAGGTGGTAAAATACAATACAGAGAGGCCACCAACCAGTCTACGATGTGAGAGTAACAAGCCTAGTCACTCAGCTTTGTCATGGGAGATCCCAATGATTTTGAGAGCCTCACTTTCCATGGCATCAAGAAGGGCAAGGTGTGAGGCAAAGGTGTGAGCCCAAAGGGGAGAGCAGGACTCCATCAAGCTATGAACGAAACCCTTGTAGGTTGTCAAAATTTCACATCGGCCAAGGAAAGACTTTGCACGACAAAGGATGCCCAGTCGGCAGCTGGCTTTGGAAGCCACCTTGTAAATATCAGCTGCCCACGAAAGATCATGGATGATGGTGACGGCCCAAAAGTTTGAGTGACAACCTCTTCAAGCGGTTTTTTTAGGAAGTAGATGGAAGGGTTTTGAGAAGGCAGAGGTCATAAGCAAATGGTATTTGTGTTGAGAGATCATCGATGATGGACCAAAGATTCCTCCTGCTGCTCCGCACTGAGTGTGGTTGATGTTATGGATTCTCCATTAGGCAGACGATGTTGTGTCATGGCAATTTTCATAGTAACAAGAGAAATACAGGTCAAATCTCACTTCCTCCAAATGGCAAAAACATACCGTTCCATCATCTAATGTAATTTCTGTTTGAATGAAAATAATTCTAATTATTAGAAATAATTATTACCATTTTCGCATCACGAGTTAAGATTTGCCGATATAGCAGGAGATAAAGTGGAGTCACACCTACATGGCTATATCCTTGTGATAGCTAATGAGTCTGTTCACCTTGCTGGGCCCATCAGCACTGACAGTCAGCAACGACAGCTATTCACACCGACTGACGCTCTTTCGAGGTTCGAGACTGCCTCACATGTCAATATTACTTTTGTGTGGAGGTTTTATATATTTATTGAGATACATTTTGAAAAGGCTGCTGTGATGCCTAAACCATGGCAGAGGTGCACAGCTCTGAACATCTATTAACAGATTATGTTGATGCGTGAAAATCGATTCCTTTTGCGCAAATCACGGCAAAATGCCTCTCCACAATATCTAATTAAACCTTTCATGCATCTGATTAATTGCTGGGCCATGTTGCCTTGTGTTTGCGTTCATTAATACAAGACATTGTTTGAATCTGAGAAAAAGATAGGAAAAGTTCTCCTGTTATGACATTACTGCTGGTGCACATTAAGACAGCATATCGATGGGCATGTCGTCTCCCCCAACCCACCAATTTAATTATTTAATTAACCACAATTCTATTTGGCTACATGTTGGCTTTCTAAAATATGGAGATTACATATCAGGTCACTTTACTGTCCTGTTCACTTTGAATCATAAAAGAGATTTCATACCAAAGTATCGTTGAAGCAAACATGTACATTGAACAGAGGATGGAAAAAAAATCATTTTCTATATTCAACCTGTAATGGTCACAATTAGTTTAAAATTAAGGGATGATAAAGCTCCGGGGCTAGATAATATGCATCTCAGAGTATTATTGAGGGAGGAAGCAGAGCAGATATGCGGGACGTTAACGGATATCTCTAACACCTCGTTGGAGTCAAGACAGGTACCGGAGGATTGGAGAGCAGCAAATGTAACACCGTTATCTCCCCACGCACGTGAATCGAAAAACGGGGTTAAGCAATTGGTCCATGTCTGTCCGTCTGTCATCAGTTTATGATCGAGGAACAACTTGTTTGAATCAAATGTTATATTCTGAACTCGATTCGGAACATGAATATGAAGACGAGTGTTTCGTTTTACCGAATTTTGTCTCTGAATTCATCCTGACCGTACATGTGCAGTGCGGAGTGAGATAAAAAAAAAATCCTCTCTGCTTGCCTGGAAGTCAAACAAAATTGAAACACCATTCCAAACAGGAAACTTACTGTTTTTAAGGATGTTATAATGCACACATATGACAGGGACGAATAACTAATGTAACGTGTTTGATAGGGTGATGTATTAGACACTGGGAAAATGGCAGTAAAACCCAGAATTGTTTTACTTATACACTTTTAAACCTCTTTAAACCTTTACCTAAATTAAAAATATATCGATCGAGAGCATTAAAGGGTATGGCATGTTTTCCGAGGGAAAGAGGAGGCGGCCATTATGGATATGTACTGATCATCTCCATCAACTCATCTTTATCGTCACCATATTCATCAACATTGTGATCACATTATTGGATCACTTTTATCACTATTATTAAAGGTAAGTTTCATGATCTTAATAACTCAAGAAAATAAACTTTATTTTATGTTCTTCATGCAGGAAAATAAGCCTGGTGTTGGCTTAATGGTTAAATTGACTTGATTAAGATCTCAGGGTTCTTGAGTTTCAGCCACCTGTCATGCTGTTAAACAACACCAGGTGGGGTTGACTCAGCCTGTCATCCTTACAAGGTCAGCAAAATGAGTGCCAGCTTACTGGAAATAGAGGGCACTGCATCAACGGCACAGCCATGTTCCCAACAATGATGCAACCAGCAGAACAGGCTGCATACAAAATAATAATAATCCATCCATCGGGACCATTCTGTTTGCAAAGCATTGACGCTGCCTAAGCAGTCTCCTTGGCTATTGGACACAATCGTGGACAGGTCACTACTCAAACACAGGATACCAGCAAGCTGGTACTCAATTTTCCAACCTCGGAAGGATGACAGGCCAAGTTAACCCCACCTGGTATTAATTCAACAGCTGAGCGGGATTTGAACTCAGGACCCACGGATCCCAAGCCCACCACCCTAACCACTAACCACCCTAACCAGCCAACACAAGGCATAACAACAATAACTCGATAAAATAAACTTTATTTTATGTTCTCAATAACTTTTACTCATGAAAATAAACAGCACAAAAACAATGCACAAACATATTAATATAGGGTACAGTTTGGACAAATTTCAAAGTTGAAGTCCCGAACCCCATTTTTCCCATTACCCCCTAAGTTTGCAGATTTGCGTTTCACGAGGATTTTAAAGAATGTAACCCCATGGGAACGGCAAGGTCCTCCTGTATATACCGAAACACTGCGTGGGGTATCGTGTTCTATGAACTCTCTAGTTTAATAAACGATCCAGAGAAGAATTGGGGAACTATAGACCTGTTAGTTTGACTTAAGTTGTGGGGAAGGTGATGAAAGATATTAATTAGGGACCAGATGAGGAACCATTTCTACAAATACAAACTAATTAAAGGCAGTCACCATGGGTTTACCAAAGGTAGGTCTTGTTTATCAAATTTATTGGAGTTATAGGAAGGAGTTTCTGATTGGGTAGATGAAGGAAGTGCAGTGGATGGAGTATATCTGGATTTCCAGAATACATTTGATGTGGTACCATGTTGGAGGTTGTTAGCTAAAGTGAGGGTTTTGTGGAGTGGCTGGTCAAGTAACTAACTGGCTTAGTGAGAGGAAGCAAAGAGTGGCTGTGAGTGGGAGGATGTCTTGCTGGGAGGATGTAAGTAGTGGGGTACTTAGGGGGGATCAGTACTCGGACCATTATTACCCTCGCTGAAGGAGAGGGTATTGCATTTGGGTCCATTTGTCTGTTTGTCTGTCTGTCTGTCTGTACAGAACTTTCGTGTTTTTCTCCGCAACCGCTTGTCGGATTGAGACGAAATTTTCACCGTTGGTGCGACTACTCATGCAGAATGATTTCATCATAATTATCACGTCGTAGGTCACGTGACGTGGCAGCCATGTAGGAAAAACGGAAAAACTTTGGACCTCAGTGGCTCTGAAACAGCACAAAGGAAAAAAATTGAAACTTGGCATACGGCAAGTACGGGGAATGAGTATGATTTATTTTTTGATGTCATAGGTGTCTTGGTTATGACGTCATAATTGCATATGTAGAATGCTAAATCTGATCAGTATGAAAATTTTTGAGGGTCATCTTGGGATAAATTGGTCGACAGAAAAAATTTTGATGACGGCATCGGTTACGTGATTTGGGAGCGATGTTATTGTTTTTTAACCTTCAAAAAATTTCTTCTCTGAAGTGGCTGAACAGATCGAGGTGAAAGTTTACACGTATTACCGCCTATCCATGAGGAACAAAAGAAAGATTCACACATATGACATCATAGGTCACATGGTTTGGTAGCCATATTGGATTTAACGTAAAACCCATTTAAAAAAACTTCTTCTTCAGAATGGCTGGACAAATCGAGGGGAAACTTCACACAAATGTTACCCAAGCCATGGGTGTACACTGTGCTAGTTTGTTAAGGAATAATTGATAGGTCACATATTGGATTGAAGAAAAATATTAAATAATGTTTTCTCTGGAACCGCTTAATGAATTGAAATGAAACTTCATAATTATCATCTAGTAGTGATGGGGAATACATATTTTAAATTTTAACTTGATTGGACACATGGTCTGGCAGCCAGAATTACTTGATTTTTTTGATCTGGGTTCTTTTTTGAAATTTCTTTTTGAATAAAGCTCACTTGGTTGTGCCTGGATGGGTTTGAAAGTAGAGGAGTAGCAGCTGAAATGGGAATCCTATCCAAGTTCCTCCTCATGACTTCATCTTCTCTTTTTGATTGTTTGGGTTCCTTCTGATTACTCCAATGCAGGACTGCACCTATTTGGTCTTCCATTTGATTTGATTTGAATTGAATTTATTTTCATCCCTTTCTAAATAAAATAAAATAAAATAATAATCATCATGGGTTAGGGTCAGGTATCAAGTCAAAGTGGGGTTGCATCAAAGCAGGACGTCTTGGTGCCCGGTCATCACTGCCTGCAGTTATAAAGTGGCAGTTCTAATTATGTCTCTTTTTAATTATGTAACACACCAGTACACAAACATCACACAAAAGCAGTCCTAGCGAGGGTCTGCAATCTCTGATTGCTCTTTTTCTTGTTATTGATAATTTATATCAATTATTTGGATCGTGGGGCGAAGAGTAAGCTTTATAAATTTACAGACGACACAAAGCTCGGAGGTAAGGTAGATCGCAGAGAAGGTAGTGATCAGATGCAGGAAAGTTGAGATCCTTTTATAGATTGGCCAAAAAATTGGCAGACGCAGTTTAACATAAAGAAATGTCAGGGGCTGGTGATGGGTAAGAATAATGAAAATCGAGATTACAGGATGCAATGGACAATCTTGGAGCGTGTTAGAATCTGAGGATCACAGGAGAAGGATCTGAGGGTGGTAATAGATACGGGGGAGTTAAGCAGAAAGCATAGTGCCAGGCAACTTCATCGGTAAAGCTAACAGGATTTAAGGTTGTAATTTTAATGGGATAAATTATAGATGAAAGGAGGTAGTATTTACAGTGTTTTTACAGCCATTTTTCCCTGCTGTGCAGGGGTTAGGCTTTTTCTTGAGGCAATGTTTTATGGCCGGATGCCCTTCCTGACACCAACCCTGGTCACCTCTTACGACACACAGGGATATGGTACACCTATTCTAACCGGGGCATAAACCGGGACCAGTACACTGGTACTCACTTCGCCGACCTCAGATGGATGACAGGCTGAGTCAACCCCCTGGTGTTAATTCAGCAGCCAACGGGGCTTGAACTCAGGACCCTGGGATCCCAAGCCACCACCCTAACCACTAAGCCAACACCAGGCTGTAGTATTTACAGTGTACAGAAACTTAGTGAGGCCTATTCCTCTAGAATACTGTTTGCAGTTTTGGTTACCACATCTGACGAAGGGTATAGCTACCATAGAGAGGGTACAGCCTAGTGATATTGAGGAACACTGATTTCGGGCCTAGCAGGACTAAGCTATGAGTGGCGGCTGAAGGAGACAGGACTTTGTACATCAGAAAGGAAGCGATTACGAGGGAATCTGATAGAGAGGTTTAAGACAATGAAAGGTGTGGATAAGATAGATGAAGAGGAATTTTTCAGCAGAATGGACAGTGATAGGACCAGGGGCCATGGCTTGGTGGCAAAGATGAAACTTCGGACAGTCTTGAGCTCGGAGTCTTTCGGGCGAGAGTGGTTAATACATGGAATTGTGTTCCGAGAAAGGAAGTGGCAGCAGAAAGAGTAAATAGGTTTAAATTGGGATTAGATAGGTACATAGATGCATTGGGGATAAAAGGGTATCGGGATATTGGTGGGACATGTCGGTAGCTTATGTGTGGACGGATGATGGTTTCTGGGTCTAGTTTAGTGCATGGGTCGAATGGCCTACTCCTGTGCCAAAGTTCCTTGTGTGTAATCAATAACAATCCAGAGAAAGGATTTTTTTTAAATAAAGCAATTAATTTATTGAAACCTTGCTTTACTTGTCTGAACTTGTCCTTTCCTGCATCCCTCAACAGGAAACATAATTTGCTAATGGTGTTTTTGAGCATTGTATGCATTCTGGATAAAAACGGTTCGTAGATACTACAAAAATCCCCCCCACCTCCTTACCACCAACCCAGCACCTTGCCCACCGATCCCCTAAAAACAGCTCCACTCCAAGTTCAGCTCAAATCGCGTACCTGAGGCATGAACTCTTTTCCAGGAGAAAATTCATAGAATTACAGAATGATTGAAATTGTTCAAACCCATCAATAACTGCATGTAGCTTATGCTACGTTGCTACGTTCCATTTATCGTGATATAAACAAGAAAAGTCAAAACAATACCACTGCATACCCACATCACTGGTCCTCGTCGTGAAAGGATGTCGGAATAAACCACCTTTTTATTATCGATTAAAAATTACCTCATTTACCTTTAACCTCCTATTTCCCTCAATCTTTATCAGTTTACACCCACGGCAAACATACCATGTTTCACACCCCACACAATGTTACCGAAAAAAGGGAGGAGGGCAAGGTAAGGCATTGTGAGGGGAGGGGAGTGCCATGACATTCTCAATCTGATATATTCTGAGTTATTTAATGAACAATTGAAAAGTGATGACAAGGAAAAGTGATAATTAACGATTCGACGAGTCTCAATATTGTGCACAAAAAAAGTTTTTTTGAAATGAGGGGAAAAAAACATCCAAAATCAGAGCCGTCACAGACCCCAGAAGCATTTCGAGGCCACATTTTTCCATTCTTGTGCACACAGCCTTTTGAGGCCAACATGGAGTGCTCTTTCTTCTAGGAGAGGTGCTCATTGGTATGCTATGGTGGTAAGAGACTACAAACCAACAAGTGGCCACTGTGAGCCGGTGTTCGAGCCATATTTAAAACTCACACTTATACCAATCTACTACTACTACTACTACTACTACTACTACTACTACTACTACTACTACTACTACTACTACTATTGTATTTAACGGTCTCAATTAATCCCACCGCCTTGTGAGGTCAATAGAGAACCATTTTTGTCCCAAGTGTTTCATGAAGTTGCTGGCCAGGCCTGACAATTAACTGAAAGTGGCTAATTTTGCAAAACCATTTCCAAATTATGCCTGGTGTTGGCTTAATGGTGAAGGTGGTGGGCTTGGGATCCTAGGATCCCGAGTTCAAATCCCACTTGGCTGTTGAATTAATGCCAGGTGGGGTTAGGTTGACTCTGCCTGTCATCCTTCTGAGGTCGGGAAAATGAGTGCCAGCTTGCTGGTATCCTGTGTTGGAGTTGCGACCCGTCCAGGATTGTGTCCAATAGCCAAGGAGACTGATTAGGCAGCGCCAATGCTCTGCACAGAGTATGGTCCCAATGGATGGATGGATATCTGGATTTGGATCTTCACCAAGATTGAATCAATTCTTCCATGTCACATACCCAACCTGTCCATCAATTTTCATCCAAATCTGTCCACAATCTTTTGAGATATGGGCCCAATGGATGGATGGATGGATTTCCAAATTGCATGGAAGATGAAAATTCTCACAAACTGTGAAAAATTCAGAGCTGGTAATAATGCACCAAAAAGGTAACAAGATGGACCCGAAGAATTGTCATCTCATTGGCCTGTTCTTCAATTTAACTAAAATAAGGCAATTCGCTGTCTGTGGATCTGTATGTCCGTTCCCTATGGAATCCTAAATGGATTGGCCAATCTCCACCAAATTTTACATTGTTATTTGGAGTGCCCAGAGTCAGGCCATGAAAATTAAATAAATCTCTCCCTCCCCCCACCCCTGCCCCCCCCCAGGTGAGTGTGGGGGAAACAAATTGCTATTTTTGCCAGTATACGTGGAATAGTGCAAGTGGTTGAACCACTGATGCCTGGCTGAGAGAGGGAGAATTGAGGGTGGGAAACGATGCCAATTCTGAAAACAAATCCGCTCTCTCCCAGTGGGAGTGGGTATTGACTAGTATTCATAAATTGTTCATGAACGTTTTACTTATCCATAATAGATTCAGGATTGATCTGGCCAACAACCAACCATGGGAGTGAGCATGTTTTAGAAGTGGATATTCAACAATGTATCATCATCAAACAATAAATCGGCTTCGAGAAAAAGTCAGGAGAATATAAACTGCCCTAATTGTTCGAATTTAACTATCACAAAAATGTCTTCATACAAGTTTGATATCACCTAAGCATCATCTTCACGAAATCAACATATTAAGCAAAATATACTATTGGTGGGACAGCGAACTTGAAACTGCTTGAAAGTTGTGGCATGATTATTATCAAAAGGGGTGTCAGACAAAGCGACGCAATATCCCCAAAATTGTTTTCCACATGCCGAGGAGCTAAGCTGGGAAAATATGGGAATAAGTGTGAACGGATAAAAGGTCAACCACCTTTGATCCGTAGCTTGGTGGTATAAATGTTAGAGCGTCTGCTCCTTGTCTGGGAGGTCGGTGGTTCAAACCCCAGCTGAGTCATAACAAAGACTTTTTAAAAAGGGGCATGCTGCTTCCTTGCTTGACATTCAACATTCAAAAGGAGAAGAGCATGGACAATCCCCATAGGTTGGCATCGATGGGGAGAAGGAAATTCATACTTAAGAAATGTCCCACTGAGTGCAGTAAGAAAGGTGACGCCATTGTTGTAACATCACTGGTACTCAGTTTCCTGGGAAGTGGCGGCAATTCCCCCCAACTCAGTGGCTGTGATTGTCTTGTCGAAAAGTCCTTTGTTGTGTCTCGTTTGTATAATGTTCGTGTGTGTGTGTGTGTGTGTGTGTGTGTGTGTGTGTGTGTGTGTGTGTGTGTGTGTGTGTGTGTGTGTGTGTGTGTGATGGGTGAATGGCAGCTCCATTATGAGCCTTAGATCTTGTATTTAAAAAGAAAATGAAAAAAAAAAAAAGGATGGCAATTTCATTTCAAACAACACTGAAAAAACTGAAAATCATGATGTAAGAGCTCAATTTGGGGAGCTGAGGATTAGCCGATGAATGAACATGAGGAAGACAAAAATCATGTTCAAGTAGAGGGTGTTCAAAAAAAAAAAAGTTGACCCACAAAAGGTGTTGTTAAAACTTCAATTCTATTTCAAAAAAAAATAAAATATGATACTGTTGTGGAAATGTCTCCTCAGGATTAACTCTGTTTGGTATAATTCAGTTATATCCTCAATATATGTAATTGCATAGGCGTGACATAATTAATTGTGATATTAGACATGCATCGCTTCTGTAATTGATAGATGACGTCTCCCCTCCGAATGTATGTGTCTGAAAATCTCAACCCCCTGACCCCCATTTTCAATATCCTTACCTCTGTAAATCTGTCTAAATGTCTTTTTAGTATTCGCTAGGCCTTGAGGCTAGCAGAGCAGGAGTTGAAGGGTCACAGAAGGGTTTACCCTGCCAACAGAGTGAGCCAGCACCCAATGGTAAGTGAAGGGGGAACAGTGCGGCATGTTATCAATGATGCATGGGCCTGAGGGCGTAAAGACGGAGAGGGGAAGGAAGTCGCAGGAGTTCTTAGGAATCTCAGAGCAGGTCTTCAACTGTTGTTTGGCGGAGATGAGAAATTTCCTCTTTCACAATGCCCCAAAGCGAGTTGTCACATGTTATTCAGTCCGGTCTTCGAGGAGGCTACACTATCTCAGATCCACATCCAATCCGTCATCCACTGAATTCGTCGTCGAAATATTCTCTAACTCCGTGAGCATAATGTGCTGGTGCACCATCTTGTTGCAGGATAGCTCATTCGTGACAGTTGAAGACCTCGAGACATGTCAGGGACTGCTTTTATGACCTCCAAGCCCCAACATGAAAGAAGATGTCCAAAAGAACATGGAGAAAAAAAAAATCAAATTTGTGCGGAGGATGGAGGGAAGCATCCAGATAAATTCTAACTAAATTCTAACTGCGTGTATCGGGACTTTGTAGCCATGCTGTAAATCCCAATCCAACAGGAAGGATTACTACTGGTGTACCTGGACAGTGTAATATGAAACAAGGTGTATGATAATTACCTTTAACAATATCCCCCTTCCGCCATGCGGCGGGGGATAAAAAAGTGAAAAAAATATTTTTTGGAGCCAAGCCCTCATGTTCTGTGGAAGCTATATTTAATTATATTGGGTAAGAAAAAAAAACTTGCTTTTTCCTAAATTTTTTCCTTAGAGTAAATTATACTCTTACAACTCGAGATCTTGACAATTATTTAGGCCATGAGGTCCGATTGTCACTTATGGAATCAGATTTTGAATATCAGCTTTTAATAAGCTTGTATGATACAATAGTTTCCATAGTGAAACTATTGTAACTATTGTATCATACAAGCTTATTAAAAGCTGATATTCAAAATCTGATTCCATAAGTGACAATCGGACCTCCTGGCCTAAATAATCTTGCCAGGAGCCAATCGCATTGCACCTAGCCTCACACAGCCAATCAGCATAAACCACGAACAAATGAATACACAGCCATCTGTTTTATACATACTTGTGTGCATCGGTGCGCTTCATACACCTCACCACACATCGCTGCTGAGGCATAGGTATCTTTGACCATGCCTGCATTCTCCGGGAGTGAGGAAAGGGGGGGGGGAGTGAGGTGTTGGTGGATCGGGGGTTATGGGGGGATGGGGGAATGGTGGAGGAGGTTGGGGGCAGGATGGTATCAGTTAGAGCTGGATGGCAAAAACTGGACGGGAAATTCGAACTGCCAGCCTTACAGAGTAGACATGGCTCAAATACACCGCTTCCCTTGGACTTCTAGCCAGGTTTTTACGGCGTATATTTTTCTTTTGCCCATATCTCGATCTCGATTAATCAAGTCAAAGTAACAAAAAAAAATTAGCGTTGATGAATACAGGTGAGTCACAAATGTGCTTGTTTTGGTTAGCTGAATATATTATACATATATATATATATGAACAAAATGGCAAATTTGTGAAAGAAAATTTGAAGATATTTTGTTCACAAATATGCATAACCATCTACATTTGCTCCATTATAATAAAATATATCGATGCCACTTTTTGAATGTTTTGCAGCTGTAGAGGAACTCAGGTAGAGTTTGAAACAGCAAAGGGCTTACCCTGTGTAGCTTTCATGGTTGCTTTATGCAGCTTTCTTCACGAGAAGAGCATGGGAGGAGTCAATTCATTTATAATCATAGCCAACTGAAGGAATTGATCAGGTAGGTGAGAGCTGATTGGTTATTCCCTCTAATTGCAGGTGAGATATGTCATTGGATCTTGTTTTCATATACAGTAAAACCTCGCCGTGCATGTGCGTTCATGGTCTGTGATTTTGCATTTCCGCGCTCTTTCAGACACCCTTTCTCTCTCTCTGCACCAATATTTATGTGTACCCATGGAAAAAGTGATCCCCCCCCCTGCTTGCCTATCAGAATGCCACCGATGACAGCTGCAACCTCTGCCAGGCCGCTCCACACACAACATAAACATTATGGAAGACTGAGCGGTCTTGCCTCCACAAAGGTAAGAGCACAACATAATAGATGTGAAGCATCTGTCGGTCGCTCCTGGGAGATCAATCAGCTATCTCCATGTCGTGGGCCTGTTCAAGCAGAACTGACCAGGGCTACTCAACAACAACATCATCACAATACTGTACACTGTACAGGTACTCTAAGAAGAAAAGCCTTCTTATTGATGGTAAGTGTCACTTATTTGATCTCATTATACTCAATTGCTCTTATTTTTCTATGAAATGTCTTGTTTTTAAAATTTACTAATGGACTTAAATTTTGGGGGTTGGCTGGAACGTATCTCATTGACTTGTGTACTATAAAGTGTTCGCTGTTCACGATTTCACCATTTACGGAGGTTCACAGGAACGTAACCACCGCGGACGGCCAGGTTTTCCTGTTTATACAAAATTATAAAGTCCATTGGTTCTGGAACAATAATACTTGGTTATCTAAAATGCAGCGCCGATAACTGGAAAGGCAAAATGTTCAAATTTAACATATTGTTGCGGATTCGCGCCCGCCGGCGTGCGAACGGCCACGTAACTCGAATCGCGGCACGTCGCCCACCGGACGGACAATCCAGTCGTGACCCTCTCGGACTAACGCCGGGAACCAGTCACGGGTGGACCTTTCGGTCTCACCGCGATCGTGCCAATCGGCCCCCGCGTGGGATAGGGTTGCTCGCCAAATTCGACCTACCTAAGTACCCACACGGAGGGTAGACCGGACGATCGCACCTCGCCGCAGGTCGACTTCGGACACGGGCCACTTAAGCGACCCGTTCCGTACTATCGGGATAACCGAGCGGTGTTATTCGTCGGCCTCGACGGTTCGATTAATTATCGGGCGTCTTAGCCCACGACCAACCCTTTACGTGAAGCAAGATGGGGATTCAATGAAAGAAATGACGAAGCGAAGCGGGAAAACAGTTCAACAATAAGCACATTTATTTCGCGATGAACGGAAAGCACACATATACAATTCCACCAAAAGCACATGTAAAAGAAGAAGACAAAAAGCAAATGCAACAATGCAGATCTATCCGACTACCGGGCACACGGCAACACTTATACAGTTTTACTTCACAGACGGCGCCGACAACACATATTCCCAAAGCAAAAGAAAAGAGAACCACCCTCCAGGATGAGGGGGGTAGGCAGGCCTGGGGCCGAGACCGTGTCGGGCCTACCCGTCTGATGATGAGACGCGAAGTGGCGGTGGTGCCTCAACTCCGCGGGCCTCGCGGACAGTGTCTGGTAGGGGGTGGGAAGGGGGCCCCCTTTTGTCGCACGATCTCAGCGCGGGGGGAAACAGGAGGGGGTTGCTGATGCTCGGGGAAAGGAGGATTTCACAAAATCTCGGGTCCCGTGACGAGCGTCTCCACCACGACCTCGGTCGCGCCACCGGCCTCTCCCTCCGCAGTCCCCTGAATCCGACGCGAGCACCCCCTCAACCGCCTTCGCCGCCGCCGCCTCTCCACAGCTCCGTCCTCTTCACTCCGACTCCGCGAACTCCCAACTGCGAACTGCCACTTCAACTCAACTCTTCCTCCGCTTCCAACTCAACTGCCTCGACTGACGAACGCAGTCGTTTTTATAAGCCCCGTGGCTTCGCTCTTTCATCTTTGACCCTCTGCCTCCGACCTTTCACCTCGCTCCCCATTGGCCCGAGGAAAAGTGGGCGTGAATGCTTTTTGATCCATGAATTTGCATATAGCGACCGCCCTCCAACGCCCTGGAGGCGGGGCCAAATCGCCCCTCGCTCACCGATTGGACGGAACAAAAGTGGGCGTGAGTCGTTTTTGATCCGTTTTTCTGCGGAAAGTCCGCGATGCTTTTGAACACGCTGCTCGGTGCGCGCTCTACACGAGTCCAGCATCGGTGCCCACGAGTGGCGCGAGATGACGGTGATGCGATGGTGGCGAGTTGTGACGGTAAAGGTCGTGGCGGTTGTGGTGAAGCGGCGTTGTGGTGAAGCAGCGTTGTGGTTGGTGGTTGTTGTTGTGATGGCTGTTGAGACGTGGTTGGTGGTGGTAATAATGGCGGTTGGTCCAAAATAAAGATAGTAAAAGAAAAACGGCTATCCTGAAGAGTCGCAGCCCTCATGAATGACATTTATTCCCTCTAGACAACGGGTTTGGGCCTAACTACACATATACTTACCGAGATATCTCACCTAAGGGACCTGAATGGTGGTTTGCGAATTTGGTCAACCACAACAATATTAAGAGGATAAATAAAGGCAATTAGATATTAACCTTTCAGAATTAAACAGGTGAAATGATGAATTCTGAAGGCTCACGGCTTTAAAATGTAGCTGAACATATTTTTTGTCGAAATGTCAAGCTTGCTTAACCATTCCTCCTCTCTCTCTTCTCTTTTTGAGTAGGAAGTGCTGATGGGTTAGACAACAAAATAGGCCCAGGAGAGAAAGAAATGAAAATAAACTTCAAAACGATTCTGCATTCCGTTCCCTCATGGCATTTTCACGGTGATAAACAACCACGGGAGGCAGAGAAAGTCGGTAGGCCACGAGTCAAGGAGAAATGTGTTTGGCTTCATAGATTGCACATGAGGGGGTACTTTGTCGCAAAGCCATTGATATTTAGCCAGTACCCCCAACTAAACGTTTCTTTATGTGGGTCAAGTGCAGGGAACATCACCTTCTATCATAAGGACCGATTACAGTCAAATTAGGAAGAGCACCCATCCCAAGTGATGGGAAAAGTTAGCAAGAGTCTCCGTCCCCAGTGACAGGAAAGGTTTAAGTTAATCTAGCCATTTAAATAATATTTCATGGACTATAAAAATATAATGGAATATAAAAAGGTTAACTGTGTTGCACTCTTGGTTTCCCTCAGAACCAAAGCTCTGAGCTATTTACATTGCCTTCTGAAAGTATTCACACCTCTCGACTTTTTCACATTTTCTTGTGTTACAGCATGAATTTGCAAGATTGAGGGCCATGGAAGAGTGAGGTGACAGAGGGCCTCAGTTGGACACAGCAAGCAAGGCAATGAATGAACAGGAAAAATATATATTTATATATACATATAATTAACACCTCCTACACTCCTCTCACCGAAGCTGCTGCATAAAGCAACCTAAGACAGCCTACACAAGGTAAACGCTTTGCTGTTTCAAACCCTTCGCAGAGTTCCTCCACAGAACTCTGGAAAGGGTTTGAAACAACAAAGCGCTTACCTTGTGTAGGCCTTCTCAGGTTACTTTATGCAGCAGCTTCGGCTGGAGGAGTGTGGGAGGTGTAATTATTTATATAATCCTAGCCACCTGGGTTCAGTTGATTCGGTGAGAGCTGATTGGCTATTCCCTCCATTCATAGGTGAGAGATGTGGGTGAGTCTTTAAAAATATATATATATCTATCTATTATTCCAGCAATCTCTGTGTGTCTGTCTGTCTGTCTGTCTGTCTGTCTGTCTGTCTGCGACCGCCGTTTCTCGACAACCACCGGTCCAATCTCATTGAAACTTGCCAGGAATATTGCCAGGGACCCGCGGATGTGCCTTTTCAAGGTTTGATATCGATCGGACGAGCGGTTCCCAAGTTACGGCCATTTTACTGCTTTTTCAGTGTTGAAAAGGTGTATATATGGCAGCTGAAGGTGTCGTTCCACCTTCTCACCTTATCATGCCAATTTTTTCTCAGAATAATGATAACAGCATATTAATAATAATAATAATAATAGCACAATAATTGGCAGTACACAATAATAGCACAATAATTGAATAAAAACAATAATGTGATACAATGACCAATGTCTGTCAACCAATAATGATCTATATATTGTCTGTCAACCAGACAGGACACAGTGCTATGACATCATGAATGACATCATAATTGATGTTTGTTTATTTATTTATTTATTTTTGCACGATTGACGGTCCAATGTGATTGAAACTTGCCAGGAATATTGCTGGGGACCGGTGGATGTGCCTTTTCAAGGTTTGATATTAATCAGATAAGCAGTTCCCAAGTTACGGCCATTTTCTGTCGACCAATGACAAGACACGGTGCTATGACGTCATGAATGACGTCACAATTAATATTTATTTATTTATTTATTTATTTTGCACGATTGACAGTCCGATGTGATTGAAACTTGCCAGGAATATTGCTGGGGACCGGTGGATGTGCCTTTTCAAGGTTTGATATTAATCGGATAAGCAGTTCCCAAGTTACGGCCATTTTCTGTCGACCAATGACAAGACACGGTGCTATGACGTCATGAATGACGTCACAATTAATATTTATTTATTTATCTTGCACGATTGACAGTCCGATGTGATTGAAACTTGCCAGGAATATTGCAGGGACCCGCGGATGTGCCTTTTCGAGGTTTGATATCAATCGGACGAGCAGTTCCCAAGTTACGGCCATTTATCTGTCAACCAATATCTGCGAGAGAGGAGAACGGGAGAGGGGAGGATGAGAGTGGGGGCGAGAGAGGAGGGGGGAGAGAGGAAGGGCAAGACTAGGGGGAGAGGGGGCAAGAGAGGCGGGAGAGAGGGGGTGGGAGTGGGGATGAGAGAGGGGACGGGAGAGGGGTGTGAGAGGGGGTGTGAGAGGGGGTGAGAGAGAGGGGCGAGAGAGGAGGGGGTAGAGAGGAGGGGCGAGACTCGGGGTGAGAGAGGGGGAGAGAGAGGGGGAGAGAGGGGAGTGAGAGAGATGGGGCGTCACAATTCAAGAGAGGGGGAGAGAGGAGTGGGCGAGAGAGGGGGTGAGAGTGGGGGCGAGAGAGAGGGGCGAGAGAGGAGGGGGGAGAGAGGAGGGGCGAGACTAGGGTGGGCGAGGAGGGGCGAGAGAGAGGGGGCATCACAATTCTTCTTTGATTGATATGATGTCACAATTGACGCTGGGGACCTGAGTATGTTTCCCAAGTTATGTCCATTTATGACACGGTTGGTCCAATCTAATTGAAATAATGCCCCAATCCAGTCGTCGTTTACGCACCTATGGGCCCGCCCCTACGGGCCTGTAGTAGTATATATAAATCTCACAGATGTGGATGGGGCAAGACTAGAAATGGTAGTGAACAGCATGCTTGAAGCCCTGTAGGGGAGAGTGGGATTGAACAGCTGGAGGAAGACAGTTCCACAAATGGGATAAAAGAGGAACAAAAGGTGGCGAGGTGTGCAAGAAGCCTGGATTTTGGAAGTTGAATGATGAGGCGGTTGCTGGAAAAAACACGTACATTCTGGAGTTGCTGGGGAGGGTTTGACTGCTGAGAGAGCAGAGGAGCGAGACCGGAGGAGAGGCAGTAAAAAGCAAAGCTGAAAGCAACTAGCCTTGTGATTCAGCCTCATCGCAGGAAAAGCCAGTATTGTGGAGTGTTTTATATTCCACAAGAAACATATGATGCTGGGGATCCAGCCCATAGAGCCGAGCAGAGCACTAATCAATTGAGATGGAGACAAAGGCCTTGTAGGCCACGAGTAGTTCTGATTTTTCAAGTAATGACTTGTCACGATGGAAGATGCCCAATCTGCGGCGATCTTTGGAGGCCAGCTTTATGATATAATCGGCCTCGGAGAGGTTGTGGCTGATCATGAGGTCTAAGATAAGTTCACCACACTGACCTTCCTCCAGTGGCTCACCGTTGGCAATAGATATTTGGGTTGATTTGATAATCCTTTGCGAGCACCAGGGTGAGACTGAGACCTTCCAGGATTGAAAGACGTGTTACATTTGTCAGACCAGCATTTAATCAATTCCAGATTGGCAGAGAGTGACATGCTGCCGTCTGCCTGTCATGTTAGTTTTAATGATCGTGTGCTTATGTACCAGATAATACAATTCATATTGCCTCTCTCAACCTAAATCTTCTCCAAAATAGACCGACGAAGTAAAAGCTGTATTTTGCACTCACACTTTGTGCCAAATTAATCCGGTTCACAACTCAGGTGACTGTTGAAAAATATTTCACGAAACAGAAAGAAAGGCGATGCACAACCACGCTGCATGACAATCTCAATTCAATCACAGGTATGTTCTTGTAGGCCTTAATTGTTCAGTTATGATAAAGAAGCAGCAACATCAGATAAAGCACATTTACATTCTGCAAACACCTTCTCATTGTATTACACAGGCGTGACAACCTACATCTCATCGAATTGTTAAAATATATCTGATTTTATGTTTCTTTCAATAGCCCTTCTGCAAACAAGTCTAAACCAGTCCAACAGTTTGGAATTCGTGTTCTGCACGCTGTAACCTGGAAGCAAGCGTCTGACTTTGAGGTGGTAACAGTACACTTGCCTCCCTTTGAAAGGTGATCCCCAGAAACTCAACAAACCTCTCTGTCAAACATGTGAATAATTTACAGGCACTTGAACCAGACTCCCACATTGCTCAACAGTATGCAAAGCCTCAAAATGTAACTGTGGTCTCATTGTTTCAGCTCTGTTAGCACCCGGTAGACTGAACTTCCTGACAGCTTGTTTACCCCAAGAGTGTGTGATGGTTGCGGAAGTTACCATTCAACAACTCAACGCAAAAATGCTAAAATGTGTGGAAACAACCTCACAGTTTCACCCAAGGGCGGATGAAGTTGTGTGGTATTGGGAGGATCTCAAACACGTATACCACGTGACCATGAAACATGTATCATGTGGCCACACGATAAATGTTTCCTTGGTCCATGGAAATTCCACACTTTAAATTTAGATAGTATTGTTACCTCGAAGGGAAGGGGGATCCGGAGCTCGATTGTGTTAAGAATAGTATGGGCCATATGTCTGCAAAGGTTAGATTACTCTTATAACAGGCAAAATGTCAGATCAAGTCATATTGTAAAATGTGTACCAAGTTGACAGTGAGTGTTCACTTTAAGACAGTGGAGGGTAAGTTTGTCGTGTAACACCTCCTGTAAATCAGGCGAGGCCAGATGAGGTCTTGGGGCACCGGGCATTTAATGGCAACCCAAATGCTCAGACCACCTCGATGCTAATCTATCCCTTGATACCCGACAAAATAGATATGATTTGTCGTTTTCCAAATTATAAAAATCGGTAAATTTGCGATAAAAAGTCGAAATCTTCTTCTTCTTGAGATTGGCCATGACATCACACACGGAAGTAAACCACCAGATCTGTAAGTCACTGTATACGGGTTACATTGCGGTACAATTTAACTCAAACGGAGATTAATTTTAAATTTTCCACAAATATGCCGAGTCGATGCGTCCTTGCTGCTAATGTATGTAGTGATACAAACTGAGGTGGTTTCGTGCTACACCAATGGCCGAAACACCCTAAGTTTGCCAGAAATTGGACGATGTCTGACTGAAAAAGCGAGTGTGGATCAGGCCTACAAAATGTTCGCTTTTGTTCTCGAATCATGTTATAAAGCACCGTTATGAAACATGAGAAATGGCTACATCTCATGGTTATCCACAACGACTGAGAGAGGATGACATACCCATGATTAAGTGGAAGAAACAGCCGCCACTCAAAACTGTAAGACCATCTCTACCGAGCTACCAGCACATCATGTGCATGGATGATTTGAGTGGTGAATCAAACACCCGTTGCCATTGCCCTGCAATTACCAAAGAGCATCTGAAAATAATTATTTATTTTAAACACAAATTTCGACAAATCAAATGAACCACAATCTATTTATAATGGAAAGAATGTTTGTGTGTTTCATCTACTCCTCCAAGAGGATTTCACCTAGGACACTAAACCTTTCAGGATACCCTCCCCCACCACCATCCCTCCATAATCCCCCATCAACCACCACCACCATAACCACAAAACCCACTACCATGCACCCCCCCTCCATAATACCGACCACCATCCCACCCCCCCTTCCACCAACCACCCACAATACACACCACCTTCCCACCTCCCCTCATTCCACCCTCCTACCCCCTCCACAATCCTCCATCCACTTGGGGGGGGCATGGACACCTCATGGGCATGATGGTGGGACACAGCATGGTCACAAATGGCATCCGGGAAAAGTATGAAACAGGACTATCCCGTAACATACAAGACACCTGGTCAGCCTGCGACGGAGGGACAAATCATTCGTCACCCATTCCGTCCGAGGTGTCTGAGTCTGCCTGGGCGGTGCCCATGCTGTCAGGTGATGATGGGTATTTCTGCTCGAGTAAAACTATAAAACGATTTATCAATGAATACAAAATCCCTCCCTTATAATTTAATCCATTGCTGAATGGATAAAATCAGACCCCACTGAGCTGAAGTGATCATGTCATCAGAGTTATTCTTTTTTGTATACCTTGTCGATGCTCGTATGAGAGCTAACACACAACGCACAGTGAGGGGGGCATGAGACAAGAGGGGCGGAAGTGGGAAGGACAAAGCAGTGGGGAACAGAGTCATGAGGAGATCTGTGGAAGGGAGAGGGATGGGGCGGGGAACATGGGGTACACAAGATGGACATTACAGGGACTTTCAGGAAGGAAAGCAGGGAATTTGAAGGAGGTGGGTTTGGGGTGGTTTAACGGGGGTAAAAAAGATCGAGGATTTGAATGGGGGACGATAAGAGGTGGTGGTGAAGAGGTGTTTTGAAGGCCTGGAGGGAAGAATGGGATTGAACAGAGTGGGGGAGTGTATTCCAAATGCGGGGACAAAAAGAGGAATGAAAGAGTGAAGGTGAGCAGAGATTTGTGATTTTGATAGTGTTGCCAGAAGGGGGTTGTTGGCGGATCTTGAGCGCCCAGCGGAAATATGGTGGGGACGAATCGCAGAGAGAGCGGGGGGAGGGGGGTGGGGTGAGACCGGAGAGGAGATGGTAGAAAACAGAGAGACCACCGACCTGCCTGCGGTGAGAGAGCAAGAGGCCCAAAGACTCAGCCTCATCACAGGAGATGCCAATGATCCAAAAAGCCTTGATTTCCACAGTGTGAAGCCGAGAAACGTGGGAGGCAGGAGCACCATCCCAGAGGGGAGAGCAGTGCTCCATCAGGCCGCGGATGAAAGCATTGTATGTGGTCAGGAGCTTAGGTGGGCTGAGGAAAGACTGCACGACGGAGGATTCCCAGTCGGCGACTGGCTTTGGAGGCCAGGTTGGAAATGTGGCTTTCCCAGGAAAGGTCATGGCAGATGGTGAGACCCAGAAGCTTGAATGAAAGGACTTCTTCCAGAGGATTGTTGAGAAAGTGGATGGGGGGGGGGGATTTTCTAAATGGTCCTTTCGAAGAGACATAGTGAGAGTGTGAGAGTTGTCCGGATTGAAAGACATGTTCCACGTGTTGTACCAGTTTGTGATTTTATCCAGATCTACAGTGAGCGAAGAAGCTGCTGCTTGCTGGTCTGAGGGATGACCGATGGTACGGCAGAGGGTGGAGTCATCAGTAAAGAGATAAAGAGGATTTTCCAGAGAGTTGGAGAGATCATTGATGAAAACCAGAAAAAGAATTGGGCCCAGAATGCTTCCTTGAGGAACTCCAGCCTGGACAGGAAGAGGGGATGAAGGAACTCCATTTAGGGCAATACGTTGACTGCAACAGGAGAGGAAGTCTGTGAGCTAAGAGTGGAGATGGCCTTGGATACCATAGGAAGAGAGTTTGGTGAGCAGGGCAGGGTGCCACACCGTGTCAAAAGCACGTGATATGTCTGGGGATATGGCTCTGATTTCATGTCCGGCATTGAGAACCTCCATCCATTGTTGGGAGAGCAGAAGCAGCATATCCAGGGTAGAGTGACCTGGTCTGAAACCAATTTAATGATCGGAAATCAGGCCATTGGAGAAGAGGAAGGATTTAATGTCTGAAGCGATGATGGATTCCATAACCTTGCTGATGATTGAGAGAAGGCTGATTGGTCTGTAGTTGCAGGGATCTGTTTTTGCACCTTTTTTATGCAGAGTGGTAATGTTTGCTGATTTCCAAGCAGATGGCAGATGACCTTGAGCAAATGAGAGGGTGAATAGAACAGACAGAGGGTGAGCAAGAGCAGAGGAGCAGGTTTTTACAACACGAGGGCTGATGCCGTCTGGAGCAGTTGCAGAATCTGAGTCGTGGTTTGACAGCAAGCTCTCCACTTTGTCAGAAGAAAAGGACACAGAGTCCAGGGACAGTTGTGTGCGAATGGGTAAGGTGGGTACAGAAAGCGATGGGTTTCGGACACAAGACTTAGATGCAAACACCGAGTTTAGGCATTCAGCTTTTTCACGTGCGGTATCAGCAGTGCTGCCATTTGAGGTAAGGGAGGGATGGAGGGGGAACATACACCAGAAACAGATTTGATTAGACACCACCAGGATTTGGAGGAGGGAGAGAGGTTTGAGAGTTCAGACTTGAGCTTAGAAAGATGTTGTTTTCCGTCTCTCCTGAGGGTAGATACACACTTGTTCTAAACGTTATGGAAGGAACTGAGATTATCCTCAGTTGGGTTTGCTTTCCATGAGGCAAAGGCAAGTTGTTTCAGGACAACTGCCTCGCCACAAGCTTCAGTGAACTACGTGCAGGAGGAAGGGTCGGACAACTAAAGACGAGATGGGATAAATCTGTGCATGAGGGAGAGCAAGTTTCTTTGAAAGAATTCCCAGGATGAGTTGATGTTGGAGAAAGTAGAGATAGGAGACCAGTCTCTAAGTTTGATGGCTGCTTGGAGACCCTGCCAGTCGGCTTGAGTGAAATGCCAGACTCGATGGCGGTGAGGTGGTTCTCTGATAACACCCAGAGAGATGTCCACTTTTACAAGCACGTGGTCAGAAGAACCGATTGGAGCGGAGAAAGAACAGCAGATATTTTCAGGGAAATTTGTCAAAATCAGATCCAGAAGAGATAGAGTACCGTTGGTTGAGATCCGGGTCGGGAAATTGACCGATTGAGTCAGTTTTCATCTTTAAATGAACACTTCCACCTTCTTTCTCTGAATTGTTCGCACAAGGCTGGAAGCGATTTGGCTCCACAATTCTGCCAAAAGTGTTTCCATCACTAATTTTGTCTCCAATCGTTTCTTCAATATCTCACTGATCAATTTCAACATTCTGAGAACCATCAGAGTTCCTAACAATGGTGGAATCAGTATCAGAATCCAAGCTCAAAATGCACTGTTTCTCGATGTAAGCCACCATTTGGATCAACATGGCTTCAGGATGTGACATCACTGGCGGAATTGAAAGTCGACATTCTCGGGCTTTTTTGCCACTTTGCGTTAGGAAATTTTTTTCAATTTTTCTTCCCTTCAAATTAAAATGTGATTAATGACTCTCAATGGTTTTCAGGAAAAAAAAATTGCGTTTGAGTTCCCCTTTAACACAAAATACACACTGGAAAGCACATTGCTCTTTCAGAGGAATGACCGTTACAAACTGTTTGACCGGCAGGCCATGCAAGCTATGGTGGTGAGGTCTGCTGCGGAGCCCTGGAGGAAGGCGGAACACTTTTGTTCAGGCCTGCCCCACAGGGTGGGATGGCTCGGAAGATGGTCCTGCCCACAAGCAGCGTGCATGGGGGTGGTCCCAGAGTTCACTAGGACCGTGGCCGTACTCTGTGGGAAGTTGAGCTTTGCACACGGCGACGTCAACATCTTGCTTTTTCTTTGTTTTGCTCTCCGAGGAAGACAAGACCCTCTCATCTTGTCTCCCTCATCACAATTTCCACTTGGTCCATAGCTCCCTGAGTCACACTTCGTCCATGCAACGCCGACCCACATGACCACACCATTGTGTGGAGCCACAACCAGCTCTTGCCAGCTACAAACCTTCATCAGTCCCCATTGTTCATCATGTGCGAGTATGGTAAATTGTGCCATTAGGGGGTGAGGCTTTATTTATTTCCTAATGTACATAAATTTGTTTTTTTTGTACCTCACCTCCCTCATTTGTTGTCCTTTTGTGCCAGATCTGTCCAAGTTCTGTAGCCTTATCTATCTCCATGTCAGATTTCATTCTAATAAAACTTTTTGTTGAAAGACACGTTTTCTCCCCACACATGCCACCATGTTTGGCCTCTGATTGAAGTGATCCTTACGGTTTAGCACATGGTAAAGAACAGTTAAGTGAACCCAGTATGAATTTGGCAAGCTCGGCAATCTTCAGGAGTAGCTAAAGCTCCTGGCGCGACGGGTGACGTTAGTCGGACTGGTCAACGTGACATTATTATATTTCACATCTGCAATTGCTGGCCCTCAACAGTCATGAGTAATTTTATGCAAGGTATACTTCAGAGCATGATGGCAGGATAGCTCAGAGGTAGCGGACTTGCCTTTGAGTTCTTTAGTCTGAGTACCGTATATGATTTCCATCGGAATAGGACCCGACAACAAACTGTTGGTCTGGTTTCTGCACAGAGAGTTGCATGAAAGAGTATGCCGTTCTTTTCTGGAGACATTAATTTGGATAACATATCTGATAGTGCTTGGCTGGAGAACATTAAAGACCTCCAAATGACCTATCGAACAATAATAGACCATCATGTGCAGGTAATCAAGCCAACTTCCAAAATCTTTCCAGGCACAATTTGGAATTACCAATGGGAAGGCAATAGCGACTAGTCAGCGTATTCACTGTGATAAAACTGCATTAGCAGTACCGACACTACCCAAGAGTATTGTCCTAGATGAGAACTCTACCTTTATGAACCAACTCTGATGCAGAAGTAGAATGAATAAGAAGAGAAAAAGTTTTCATGAATGGTTGTCAGATTTTCAAACTTTGGCTTTCCTGCTATTTCTCCTAAAGTTAGCATTAATAAATATATTGTAAAACATCTACTATATAAATGGCAGTCCTTCTGTCTGTGTCTGTCTGTCTGTTTTTTTTGTGACGAATAAGCTCCTAGACCAGTGAACCGATCTTGATGAAACTTTACACATATATAGAACTAACATTCAGCTACAGGATGCGCTAAGTGGCTCTCCATAAAAATGAAAAAATATATATTAAAAAATATATATATATATATAAAAAAATAAATAAAATTTCCATTAGAAAAAAAAATGGCTTTCGAATAGTGCGCCGGCGTATTAATCATAACAAAAGGCTTCATGGTTAAAAACGCTAGGGTTTTTTCAAATACAAAATGTTCGTATTCGTTGACTTTTTAAACATACACATTCTCCTCCTGTTATTTGAATTCTCGAACTGCACGCGCACGGCAACAGCTAACTGCTGATAGATCTGCTCATGAAAGAGCCAGGCAAGCGGAGTCGGCTGCAGAGAGAGAGAGAGAGAGAGAGAGAGAGTCATCTTACTGATGATATATCTGCTCATGAAAGAGCCAGGCAAGCAGAGTCGGCTGCAGAGAGAGAGTCGTCTTACTGCTGATATGTCTGCTCATGAACGAGCCAGGTAAGCAGAGTCGGCTGCACAGAGAGAGAGAGAGAGAGAGAGAGAGAGAGAGAGAGAGAGAGAGAGAGAGAGAGAGAGAGAGAGAGAGAGAGAGTCGCCTAACTGCAAATAGAGCGTCACACCGACGAGCGAGAGAAGCACAAAACTCACGTTCCGGCTTTCTAGGTCCGGGTTGCCAGTTGACAGTTACATCGACAGTTGCCACTGCTGCTAGAAACATTGAGTGGCTCAAGGCCGCCTTCAACCTTGACCTCTCTGAGGATTACGGCAGCATAAAGCCTTCCTTCCATAAATCTGAGGAATAAAAGAAGCCTTCCCAATTTTCTCCATACAACTAATGCCTCAGTCTAACTAGCGTGAGGAAAATAGGGCAAATTTCCTGGGTATTCCGGGTACTTCAGCTAGTCTATAATAATAAATGTCAGTGTGTATCAGTGTGAGTGTCTCCTCCATAACTGCAAAACCATGAAACCTGGCAGCCTGAAACTTTGCTTGCATACTAAGAGAACTCCAAGGGAGTGCATGAATGAAAAATGGGTGTTTGGGTTAATTAAAACACCCCTTTTGAAGATAATTTATGGTAAAACCAGAAAATGGTTTACATATGGTCAGCCTGCATTCAGCTCACTCAGCTCATGGGTCTTAATACGCCATTTTGTCCGTTCAGCTCAAAAATGCCTTGCCTTGGAACAGGTCGGTTTCTGGATGATATAACTTCATCGTTACGAATCACTGTATAAATAGCTGTTCTTCATACCTACGAATCGCTGCATACATTGTAATGCTTATAAATGCCTGGAGACGCCAGTGTTCATGGCTTTATTTAATTTCCGCACATGCAATAAGCTCGAGAATCTCTTAACCCAAGGCAAATTTCAAATTTTATATTTTGGAATTGACCTCAGCAGCAGTTGCGACTGCTAAAAAAAATGTGTTCATTCGTCCAATTATCATACTGTTTGATGCTCTGGGCGCTGGTTAGTCTGACCGATTGCTAATCGGTTGTCAAACCAGCCATTCCTTATAAACCATTTTGTTGGAGTTCTTGCTTGAGTGCTTAATAGTGGTGGGTGGAATCGATTCCAAAGTACTCGATTCTTCATTCAAACTATGGAATTGAAAGGAATCAAGTAGTGAATGTGAATCAATGTCGATTCCGAGTAATTCCTACTTTCAAGGAATAAGCGTTTTTGGTGGGGAAATTTTTTTGCTCCCTTTTCGGCGTGTTCCAGTTACACGTCGCCTGGTAATGTATTAATTGAAAAGGAACACGCCCATGGGGTGTCCCTTTTGCAATATATCAGCAAAAGCAAGTCACTTACAAACTAAATAGACAAGCCCCAAGGGTGTGGTCCTTTGAAATATATAGCAAAGCAGAGTTGGCGGTAAAGTGTGCTGATTACTTTTCTGACAGACGGGTAGGCAATACATTGACTGATAAGTGCTCAGTATTTGAGTGTTAAAGTATTGACAACATGTCGTTCAAAAGGTCCAGAGGTGCAGTTTGGAACTATTTCAGGAAGGTTAAAGATGACAGTATGAAAGAAGTTGCATGCTCATGAGTTCATTAAACATTGCTCATCACTATAATAAGTCCAATATGCTAAAACATTTGAAAACCAAACACCAAGGAGAATACCTCGTGAAGGTTGAGAATGTGGATTCAAAGAAACCAAAGTCTGCAACAGCAACAAGTTCGCTTTCGCAATTGACGATTGAAAGTGCTTTCACCCAGGAAATGCCCCCGTAGGCTGCCTTCCCTTCCCTTCTCCCCTCACACTGCCTTCCCTTCCCCTCCCTTCAGGCTGCCTTCCCTTCTCCTCATGCTGCCTTCCCTTTTTCTCACCCTCACTCTGCCTTCCCTTCCCTCTACCCTCCCCTCACTATGCCTTCCCTTCCCTCCCTTCACTTCCCTTCCCCTCATGCTGCCTCCTCTTTCCCTCCCCTCACACTGCCTTCCCTTCCCTTCATAGTTACCTCCTTCCAAAGCCATTTACCCCTCCACCCCCCATGGATGTTTCCGGGCAGTGTTTTGTATGACCATTTTGAACGTACAATTTTAACGTACCCCGTTTCGTTCAATTCTGCACTAATGCTGGTAGAGGGGACCATCTCCCCTCCCCCCCCCACCACATCCCCCTCAAGTCCACCTAACAAATGCAATCCCAGAATATCCCCTTCCCCTCCCTACTTCCCCTCCTCTTCTCTCTCTCCACCATCCTCCTCACTCTCACCCTCCTCCTGGTGTGTATAGCAACATGTTTTGAGGCATCGCTCCCCCACCCCTCCTTGCTCTCCCTCCCCTCCCACCTCTCTCCCTCCTCCCCCTATTTATCTATCCCCCCCAACAAAGCGATGGGTTATATTTGCAAGTACCGAATATATAATATGCAAATTGCTGAAAAATATCGAAAACCCGGTTTTGTTCAACAACTTTCAAAATTTGACCTTTGCATAACCTTTAAAGGTCACAAAACAATGTCGTGGACATTAAAATCAGGAAACAGGATACGTGCTATAGCTTATTGGAGTTAGTTCGTCGAAGAAGGTCGAAAACCCGGTTCGATTCCCACAACTTTGAAAATTTGACCTTTGTGGCGTTTAAAGGTCAAAGGTCAAGGATTATGACCTTTGGTGCAAAACTTCCTCTGGAACATTCCAGGAACAATATAACGTCATATAGGCTATATGGCATTCCGCACTCCTTGGATTATCCATACTTTGATGAAATCAGCATAAAAACAAAGTTGAAGGGGGCGCCACGGGCAAGGTGTTCGAGATAGAGAAAAATGGTTTCAAGACTTTAGGTGGGGAATGACCTCAAGATTATGTATAAAAATGTCATCCGAGCTCTCAAAGTTTGGGTGGTCGTATGATTTTTATGTCAAAATTCGCAATTTTCTAAGTTTTTGACCTTGGGACGAAAATTAAAAATCTGATAACGACAAGTTTTAGATAATTCATTTTGTTATTCAAATACCAAAGAACCCATTCCATCTAGTCAATTCCCTCGGAGAAGATAAATTTTTAATCCGACTACCCCCTAAAAATGGCTATTTTTGGGCGTGGCTCCGCCCACAATGGGCGTAGCCACGCCCTCATCCACGAAAACACAACTAGACATTGATATTGAACACATAACCAAGTTTCATCAAGATCGGATCAAAGTCCACGGAGTTATGCTCTGGACAGACAGACACAGACAGACAGACAGACAGACAGACACACAGACATAACGAATATAGTGGTCACTCTGGCTGGCGCTCGTGAACCAATAATTAGTCTTCATTTGTTTGCTACGACAATGGGGCCTTTCCGTGATGTCGGAAGCAATGCTCGGTAACACCACCAAGTAAATAGTTTTCCATCGTTTCAGAAAAGTGATGCCAATTCAGGCTGTTCTGGAATTTCAGGTACTCAGAATCAGGTTCAAAAAACAGAAATAAGTTCAGAAAATCAGGAACCAAAACAGCCAATTCAGGAATAATCAGAACAAGATTTCTTTGAAGAAAACGCGCGAAGTGGCGTGTGAGATTGAAAGCGTGTCAAAATTCTGTGGAGTCACGGTGAAGTTCTTCGATCCAGAAACACTTGCAACCAACGGCACTCAATTGTATTTATCGTACAGCATAGTTCAATAATGCCCGCGAACCATCGTCGCCACCCGGCTTGTCTCAATCTTAGCTGCTCCCCTACTATCTGTCACCGCCATTTCTTCAAAACCTATCTTCTCCCTCAAAATTGACCGAATCAAACTGAATTTTTTATACATTGTACATATGGCCAATGCGCACAATTTCTCGAGCGGGAATTTCGATTAAAAAAAAAAAATCGAGCAAAAAAAATATGAAAAAAACAAAACAAAAATTACAAGTGGGCGTGGCTCCGCCCACAATGGGCGTGGGACGCCCATCGCCAGGAAGACAAAACTCGGCATTGATATCAACATCATATTCAAGTTTCATCCAAATCGGATCACATCCCATGAAGTTGTGCTCTGGACAGACAGACAGACAGACAGACATACATACAGACACACAGATACAACGAATATAGTGGTCACTCTGGCTGGCGCTCGTGAACCAATGAACACACATACAAGACAAGAAAAGGCTGCTGTGCCATCTGACAGAATGCAGGCATGGATAAATAAAGTCCTTAGACCCAAAGCAAATAAACAACAATGTGGGATGAAGAACTAGTCTTGCTCGTGAAGACAAATGCCTGTATCAGTACCACATTGTATTATCCAGTACGTGACCACAAACATTGTTGTGGGATCAAGTGTTCACAGCAGTGTGGACATGAGGCAGAGACAATGAAATAATTCATTAATTAAGCCTTTTCTCATGTGACTGCTGGTTTGCACCATTGCTGTGATGAGCTCAGCTGTGTCGCTGATGCAGTGCAACCTGTAAGATAGGGTGGAAGTTTGTTCATTGATCCCAACTCAGCCTGAGAATTCTTCCACAGACACCTACTCTTAGTTATTTACAGATCCATCCTATCTCGTCTTCAGTTATCATACCTTTCCTCCCACCCACCGAGTCCTTCAGTGAGGCAGCTGCTTTGAAACAACTTGCCTTCTCTTCCTGGAAGAACATTGGATCTGGCCAAACTTAAGATTGAACTTCCAAACCTTTGAACATCTGACAAACCTCAAGATTGAACTTTCAAACCTGTCTCCCTCCTCTAAAACCCGGTAGTACCTTGTTAAGTCAGTCTATGATGTATGCTCCCTCTCCATCCCTTCCCTCTCCTCAAATGGCAGCACAGCAAACTTGTGAGAAGACCAAATGCCTCAATTCTGTATTTGCTGCCAAATCTTGTCTCCCCAACCGCGAGCTCTCAAGATCCACTCTACGCAGTCGCACCTCCTGAACTCTGTGTCTTTTTCACCTGAGAAGGTGGACAGGTTTCTAGCAACTCTCGAGTCTGATTCTGCAACTGTCCCAGATGACATCAGCGCACATGTCCAAAAAACCTGCTCTGCTGCTCTTGCACCTCCTCTCTCTGCTTTGTTCACCTTGTAATTTGCCCTATGTCATCTTCCGTCTGCTTGGAAATCAGCCACCATCACTGCATTACATATAAAGGTGCAAAGACCGATCACCTTACGACAGACTAATTATCTTACTTCCAATCAACAGCAAGGTCATGGAATCCATCATGGCAATTGATATGAAATCCTTCCTTTTCTCCAACGACCTCATCTCGGCTCACCAATTCGGATTCAGACCAGGTCATTCCACCTTGCATATGCTGCTTCGACTCTCCCAAGAATGGATGGAGACCCTCAATGTCAGACATGAGATCAGGGCCCTCTCTCTCGGTGGATGTCGAGCTTTTGATTCAGTCTGGCACCCCGCCTTGCTCTCCAAACTCTCCACCTATGGCATCTAAGGCCAACTACACACATTCATTACTGACTTCCTCTACTCTTGTTGCCAACATGTTCTCAATGGAATCCTTTCATTTCTTCTCCCTATCAAGGCTGAAGTCCACCAAGGCAGTGTGGTGGGCCCAGTCCTATTCTTAATCTTCATCAAAGATCTCTCTGAATGCCCTCTCTCACCTCTCTCTCTCTCTCTCTCTCTCTCTCTCTCTCTCTCTCTCTCTCTCTCTCTCTCTCTCTCTCTCTCTCTCTCTCTCTCTCTCTCTCTCTCTCTCTCTCTCACTGCTCTCTCTATCTCACTGCTCTCTCTCTCTCTCTCTCTCTCTCTCTCTAAAAGGATCACATAGCAAGCTCCTACCCTCCCCCAACACTCCCCCCCCCATATACTATCTTAACAACCTTTTGAGGAAGTTTAGTCACTCAAACTCCTTGGTCTCACTGTCAGCTGTGATCTTACTTGGGCAAACCACACATTTGAGATGGCGTCCAAAGCCACTGGGCATCCTCCGTCGTTCAACCTTTTTCCATGGCACACCTGAACTTTTAACTACCTGCAAGATCTTCATCTACAACTTGATGAAGTATTGATCTCTTCTATCATCTGATACCCTCTGCCCTTTCCATAGTCTGTCCTCACCCAGTTTCTACAGGGCGCACCTGGTTTGCCAGTCACCCCCCTCTGGTGAAACTCCTAAAATACAGAATCACTGCTCACCTGCATTTATTCCTTCCTCCTCTTTCCCACCTACGGAATCAACTTCTTAAGTCCCTTTATCTCATTCTTCCCTCCAGGGCTTCAAGACAGCTGATAACCACTATCTCAGGTCATCCTCCACCCGCAACCACGATTTTTTTCTTCCCCCATCACCCTCCTCCCCACCATCCCCCTCCCCCAAAACACACCCCTTTCTAAGTTTCCTGTTTTCCCTTCCACCTCTGTGATTGAGAATTTGTGGCTGTATCCATCTTGTTCACCCATTGCCTCTTCCCCTTGCCCACATCCCTTATCACTGTATACAAAAGAAAACGTTTGAGATGCTGGCAATTACTCGTCGACCCTTCGTCGGAAGACACTGTGGGATCTTTAATGTCCACCAACTAATATACCAGCACCGGGGTGGACCTCAAGTGACACCAAACTCAAAGTCCGTTTGCGAGGGATGGTGCACCTTGTGATGCAACGTCCTTCCAACAGATGATTAAGTAAAAACTTAAATGTTACCGTACCCTGTTTGGTTAGGAATTCGATTCCCAATACCTTCGAATAAATAACAACAAACACTAACATCATTTTTCAAATGCTTCTCCGAGTAGAAATCGCACAGTTGTTACTACATGCAGGTCCCATTTATACAGACTCATCTACAGCTTACCTGAAAGACAGATGATTATCAAGTCTTTCTTCAAAAGGTTATTTTAACACACACCAGCAGGGTTGTTTTATGATTTGTTTTTTTTCAGGCAACTCATTCTCCGATCGAGTTTATCTCAATACACTGATGTATCACATCGCGTGCACACACACGCATACACGTACGTATGTACACACCTGCCTCAACAGCTCGTATCTGGTGAGTCTATGGGTTAGCCAGATCAGCCAACCCACCAGGAATTTGGACTGAACCAAAAGCATGCCATGGGGTGTGGCATGGGGTGAACTGAAGACTGGTTGTCAAGGTGTGTGTAAAACCAGCCATACCTCTCCCAATCACCAAAATCTCCACGTTTACAACACTTGGATTCACGGGCGACTTTTAAAAGTCACTTCCACTAAACTATACACATTATGAAGCAAATTTCAATCAAACAAATGATGAGCTCAAAAGCTTGTCCTGCATTCACAACATGCTTCCTTACACGTGACTCCAACGTTACAAAAACCCCTTGAGCTAAACTAAGATAATTCTGAGTCAGGTCATCATAATTTACCTGTTGAAACAATGTGGCTCACAAGTTCAGCGATTAAAATATTTCATGGCATGTTCTCGAACACAAACTTGCCTTTCCTGTCCATCATTGTGGCATTATTGCAGCAGTTAAAAAAACACTCCTTTACATCGTATATTAAAATTCAGACAATAATAATGGAGGATCTCATGATATGTGCACTGTAACAAGTTCCTTTCTGCATGGTCATTCCACCTATCCAGAATGCATTTGTTTATGAGTGATCAATAAAACTACAACTAGCTTGTAAATATCAACACTTTCAAAATGTTGGTATGTCCACATAATAAAGGTATATTTATATAATTATAAATAAATGTTGGTATATATATACCCCCAATCTCCATTGGACATAGTTCTATACCAAAGCGTCACCGCAAACCAGGAGGCCTCGGCCCGGTGACTCTGTCAAACAGTCAAAGATTACATGGTCAACACTAGTTAAACATCAAACGGAGCCACCTTTCTGGATTTCGGGCTTATTTGCCCTCATCAGGACGGCATACCGATAAATATCTAACCAATGATGACCACATTCATCATTTATACATCAGACGTTGTGTGTGTGTGTGTGTGTGTGTGTGTGTATATATATATATATATATATATATATATATATATATATATATATATATATATATGTGTGTGTGTGTGTGTGTGTGTGTGTGTGTGTGTGTGTGTGTGTGTGTGTGTGTGTGTGTGTGTGTGTGTGTGTGTGTGTGTGTGTGTGTGTGTGTGTGTGTGTGTGTGTGTGTGTGTGTGTGTCCGTCCTCCATAACTCCAAAACCATGAAACCTATCAGCCTGAAACTTTGCATGTATGCAAGGAAAACTCAAAGGAAGTGCAGGTATATACATACGGATATATTTACATTTAAGTGCATAAATGTGTATACATATTGTTACAGGCCGGGGGTCGGCCGCCAACCGACCGCTCTGAACGGAGCCGCAAGTCGAGTCGGCCCGACCGATCGCCCGGAATATAGATCGCCACCTGGATAACTGCGAGCGACGGGTCCTTGTCCAAGAACCGAAATACACCAATCGGCAGATCACATAGGGTAGGGTCGAGTGCCAATCTTCAATGTACCTAAATACCCATGTGATCCAACCACCAAGGTATTCCACCCTCGACAGATCTCGTACGGAACAAACCGCCGAGGCGGGCTTGTCCGTGCGCGATTCCGAGCGGCGTAATCGCCGAGAACCGTCGGTCCAAATGTCCCCCTATTACGGCAAACCAATGGCTTTCTAACTCCCAACACACGAAATGTTCAGTCAATGAGGGAATGGACGAAATGAGCAGGTTTACATTCACACAAGGACATTTATAACAATAAAACACGTATGCAATTAAATAAGGCAAAAAAAAAAATGACCGTTTTTACAGCCATTTTTCCCTGCTGTGCAGGGGTTCGGCTTTTTTCTTGAGGCAATGTTTTATGTCCGGATGCCCTTCCTGACACCAACCCTGGTCGCCTCTTACGACACACAGGGATATGGTATACCTATTCTAACCGGGGCATACACCGGGACCAGTACACTGGTACTCACTTCGCCGACCTCAGATGGATGACAGGCTGAGTCAACCCCCTGGTATTAATTCAGCAGCCAACGGGGCTTGAACTCAGGACCCTGGGATCCCAAGCCACCACCCTAACCACTAAGCCAACACCAGGCTTAATTAAATAAGGCAAAACACGTATGCAATTATACAAGCAACAAAAAAACTACAACTGTCTACTTATTATGAAGTCATTTACACTTAACAGCAGTTCCTACTTATAAGATGGGCCCACGGACTCACGTACGCACGTGCGCGCGCGCACGCGCGCACGCGCGCACGCGCACACACACACACACACACACACACACACACACACACACACACACACACACAAAAGAAACGGTGGCTGAGGCCTTGAATCATGAGCTCCAGCTCAGAGGACAGGTGAGCTGAAACTCAGAGCTTGACTCAAACCTTTCCACCTCGTGTGGTCTTCAACTTGTCCGGACCCGGGCTCCAGCGAGAGCGAGCTGGATCCAATCGCCGCAATCCTTCCCGAGCTCCCGTGAATCCTCCCGCGCTTCTCAACACGTGCCGGTGAGATGAGGCGCCGATCGTCGCTTCCCCAAGGATCCAACTCTAAGAAGAGGCCAACGCGTCGCACCAAGCCAGGAAACAAAATGGAGAACGACAAGCTCCACGAACCAAGAGGAAGAGGAGGAAGAAGAGGAAGAAGCCTCCACTCGCAGCTCGAGCTGAACAACCGGCTCAAGTTCCTTCCAAAACAAAGCAGCAGCCGAAGCTCACTGAGCCAGCCGAAGCAAAAAGCTTCCGAAGGCCTCAAGCCAAGCAAGCCAAGCAGGACCCGATGGCTGAACGACTGCTCTCTCCGAAGCAAAAAAAGAACTTACTCCTCCCACAGGACTCAGCACACGAACTCTGCCCACGGGACTCCCACAAACTCAGCCCACGAACTCAGCCCTACCACGGGACTCCCACACTAACTCAGCCCACGAACTCTTTACACGGGACTTTCACGAACTCAGCCCACGAGACTCCCACGGGACTCTTTTTGAACAAACAAAAGATGTCCTGTTTATCCTTTGCACCCCTCCCCCCGCACCGGGCGTGACTCATGCCCTCGTGATCCACCCCCGCTCAAACACGGGTGGGAGGGAGTTGTTGACGTCACAGCAGGGTTCTTCTTCCTCTTCGCAGAAGAGGGGGAGGGACGTCTCCATTGTTCGCTCCCTAACTATTAAATCGATCCGCAACGCATCTAATCGATTTCAAAACATTTAAACAATGGAAGGTGAGCTATCTAGGGAACATGCACTTATCGACATAGCTGACTAAGGGAACCTGTATGTTGTGTGCAATTGAATTCCAAATTCGTAACAAAATATATATATATATATATATATACATATATATATATATATACATATATATACATATATATACATATATATATATATATATATATATATATATATACACACACACACACACACACACACACACACCCACGCACACACACACACACCCACACACACACACACACACCCACGCACACCCACACACACGCACACACACACACACATGCAAGTACAACTCATTGCTTCACTAACAGGGGTATTAATGGGGGGGGGGGGAGAAGGAGGGAGAGAGAGGAGTGGAGAGAGGAAAGAGAGGAGGCAAGGGGGTAGAGAGGAAGGAAGGGGGTAGAGAGGATGGAGGGAAGGGAGAGGAGAAGAGAGGACAGAGAGGATGGGACTGAGAGGAGAGGACAGAGGGAGGAGGGAGGGGAAGCTAGGAAGTGGGGAAGAGCGAGGAAGGTGGGGAGAGCAATGCCTCACGAAATGTTGCTATTCACTGCGGGAGGGATGGGTGTGAGGAGGGGTTGAGAGCTTGAGAGAGAGAGAGAGAGAGAGAGAGAGAGAGAGAGAGAGAGAGAGAGAGAGAGAGAGAGAGAGAGAGAGAGAGAGAGAGACAGACAGACAGACAGAGTGTGAGAGAGAAAGAGAGACAGAGTGAGAGAGAGACAGACAGACAGACAGAGTGTGAGAGAGAGAGAGAGAGAGAGAGAGAGAGAGAGAGAGAGAGAGAGAGAGAGAGAGAGAGAGAGAGAGAGAGAGAGAGAGAGAGAAAGAAAGAAAGAGAAAAAAAAGTTTGGGGTGAGGGGGGGTGGGAAAGAAGAGAGAAAGGTGAGGGGTGGAGGTAGTGTCAGCAAAGAGAATGATATGTAATTCTTAAGGACTGAACACACACACACAAAAAAACTCATGTCAGAACAGCTGTACACACGACACAACAGAGTTTATAAAGTAATCCGCTGGCACATCTGGAAAAGCTTTGATGCCCCAGTTCCAGAAAATTTGTGGAAACATGAACCAAAAGCAATCACTAAGAACATTGAAGTACCACTGATGTACGACCTAATGATCCAACCGAGCGTGAACATCAAAAACAAAGCATTGCGATCAGATATCACACTTGGGTACAGAAAGAGAAGAAGGCATTGCTAATTGAGGTGTTAATACAAGTGATTTTGGACTAACGATGCAGAAATCAAGAAAATGGCCAAATACCAAGACCTCTAGAATTAAGTGAAAAGATCCTGGAAGCTGAACAATGCCAAAGTTGAACCAATGATAGCTGGATCTACAGGAATGATGACAAAGAATCTCACAGAGAATATTAAAAATCATCCCTGGGAATATTACTACAAACAAACTACAGTTGGAAGCTGTGCGGAGCTCAATGACGATCCTGAAGAGAGCCCTCGGCACAAAACTTTGAGAACAGAACTTCACAGCTTGGTCGTGACCCCTTACCGAAATAAAGGTGGATACTTTGAGCCTGACCTGGGAGGACGCCATTCCACATTCTGAAATCCACATATGTAGATACCAATCAACGGCACACACACAACAACGACACACTTTGAGACCTGGTAGGTCCTGAAACCCACCCAACAACAGCAACTTTCACTACACACACACACACACACACACACACACACACACACACACACACACACACACACACACACACACACACACACACACACACACACACACACACACACACACACACACACACACACACACTTTGAGACCTGGGTCGGGAGCTTTTAAAACCCACGCTATCTTCCTGGCAAAGGTCTGCCTGCATGCATGCATGCTCGTACATGCAGCGACCTTTGCACTCCACTGGTTGGCTCACTCTGAATCTGATTCGTACATGCTCATTAGAGGGGGAGGGGTGGGTAACCAGGGGCAGGGTTGGAAGAGAGAAACAGAGGGGTGGAGAGAAAGGGAGGGAAGAGGAAAGATGGGGAGAGTGGAGGGGTCGGGGAGAGAGAGAGGGATGGGAGAGAGGGGGGAGGTTGGGAGGGAAAGTGGTGAGGGATTCCGGCAGATGTGACACCCAGTTTATCATCCATCCAGTTGTGTTCATTTCTTAAGTGCTATATTCTTTCCAAATTGTTGTTGTTGTTATTGTTGAATTGCCAGATGTTGAGAGATTGCAAGGAAGAAGATGAGGCAAGGGGAGGGGCATGTGGAAAGTGAGGGAGACACAATCTTAATGGGGTTGGAGATATGTGAACGTTACGTGCTGCGGAATAAATGGACTTGTGCCTTGCAATCAATCACATTGTTTGTGTCTGTTTAGTGACATAACACATCTGAGAGATGACACACACATTGATGCATCAACCTGCCTGTGAAACACTGGGTTGACAGCTTATCGCTGGGTCGAGATTCAAATCTAGGCTACACAGAGTGAGCATGCGTACCTCTCGGCTTTCACACCGTGGTGTGGTGATTCATTATTTCATAAGTGAAAATATTTTTTCTCATTGCGATCATATCATTTATTTTGCCATCCTACCTCCAGTATAGAACTGCAGTATCGCCATTGAAACTTGAAGAACATGTACCAAGTGGCTTTACCAAGCATTCCACGGAATGGTTGAAGAAACTTTTAAAAGCAAAACGGTTAATTTTTATTTGTATTTATCTATGCCGAAGTGAAAGGTCGTATGATGGAAGATCGTACAAAAAGGGGAAAAAATGGTGGAAAATAAAATTTCACATTTTCAGAGAGCCAGCCACCGCCTGTTGCACCACAGAACCACACGTGACCAATGCAGGCGAGTAACCCCTGAACTTTGTTCAAGTAAATTGATATACTGTATTCAGTAACAGGGTGAATATTGTAGCGCGCTCGCCAAGTGGCTTAAGCACTCTAACGAAATGCTCGATATGAAACGGCTCCCTTGGCACGCGATTATCAATCACCGAACCGTCATATTTAAACATACACCTCCCGGAGATGCCCTGAATGTCAAATATGTCCGAATTGGACAAATTAACACTTTTATAGGAGTCAGAACTGCTTGCAAGTTTGATTCTGGAGCTTAAATTTTGTAATTCTTCTTAGTTTAAGAGATTATCACAGTTATCGTATGTGCGGAAATGAAACAAAGCAACGGACACTGACGTCTCCGGGTGTTTATAAGCATTGCAATGTACCCAGTGATTCATAGCTATGATGAACAGGCATTCGATAACATAAGTGAGGAAAGTTTAAAGAAATAATTTATCGTCAATAAATCGTTGCGGCCTGTTCAAAGTCGAGGCATGGTTGAGCAGGCCAAAAAAACATGGTGCTTTCAGGCCCCAGCGAGGTTACCTAGGATATGCCTTAGGACCCCATAGAGAGCGGTGACCAAGGATGCACCTCATAAACAATATAATTAAATAAGGCCGTTAATTATCTTTAAAAGTGGTGTTTTAATTAACCCAAACACCCAATTTTAACTCGTGCTCTTCCTTGGAGTTTTCTTAGGATGCATGCAATGTTTCAGGCTGCTAGGTTTTATGGTTTTGGAGTTATGGAGGAGACACTCTGTCACTCTCACATTGACATTTATTAGTAAAATATATTTTACCCTTACATGGATCAGCTCACTCCGTACTCCTCACCACATGTCACTGCAGAAGCACAGGCTTGTTTTAACTAAGGATAATGACTTTATTTGAGGTGCTGTGTTGTCATGATTTACACCAAGCATAATACTGTTGCGGATTCGCGCCCGCCGGCGTGCGAGCGGCCACGTAACTCGAATCGCGGCACGTCGCCCACCGGACGGACAATCCCGTCATGACCCTCTCGGACTAACGCCAGGAACTAGTCACAGGTGGGCCTTTCGGCCTCACCACGATCGTGCCAATCGGCCCCCCGCGTGGGATAGGGTTGCTCGCCAAATTCGACCTACCTAAGTACCCACACGGAGGGTAGACCGGGCGATCGCACCTCGCCGCAGGTCGACTTCGGACACGGGCCACTTAAGCGACCCGTTCCGTACTATCGGGATAACCGAGCGATGTTATCGTCAACCTCGACGGTTCGATTAATTATTGGGCGTATTTAGCCCACGACCAACCCTTTACGTGAAGTAAGATGGAGATTCAATAAAAGAAAAGACGAAGCGAAACGGGAAAAACAGTTCAACATAAAGCACATTTATTCCACGGCAAACGGAAAGCACACATATACAATCACAACAATTATGCACCAAAAGCAAATGTAAAAGTAACACGACAATTCTGCACAAAAAGCAAATGCAACAAAAGAAAAACACACTGCAGATCTACTACTGACTACCGAGCACACGGCAACACTTATACAGGTTTACTTCACAGACGGCGCCGACAACACATATACTCAAAGCAAAAGAAAAAGGAAGGGGCCACCCTCATCGACAAGGGGGCAGACAGGCCTGGGGCCGAGACCGCGTCGAGCCTACCCGTCTGGTGATGAGCCGCAAAATGGCGGCGGCGCCCCGACTCCGCGGGCCTCGCTGGCACTGCCTGGAATGGGGTGGGAACGGGGCCCCCTTCTCACACTATCTCAGCGCGGGGGGAAACAGGAGGGGGTTGTTGATGCTCGGGGGAACGAGGACATCCGGCCGGCCCGGGTCCCGCGACGAGCGACTCCACTGCGACCTCGGCCGCGTTACCGGCCTCCCCTCTCCGCAGCTCCCCAACTCTGACACGACACTCTCTCGACTGCCTTCGCCGCCGCCACAACTCTCCAACTCTCCCACTCTCCACTCTTCTCAACTCCGTCCAACTGCCAACTCTTCCCAACTGCCTCGATTTGCTCCGCGCTCGGCGCTTTATAGTGCGACAGGAGAAATCATATGCAGATTTTTGGATCAGGAATCGCTTGGGGGCGGAGCCACGCTCCCCATTGGACAGAGGAAAAGTGGGGGTGAATGATTCTTGATCCGCGAATCTGCATATAGCGATTATACTCCGACGCACCTGGAGGCGGGGCCAAATCGCCCCACGCTCGCTGATAGGACGGAACAGAAGTGGGCGTGAATCGTTCTTGATCCGATTTCTCGGAAAGGCTGGTGTTTTTGCACCCGCTGCTCGGTGCGCGCCCTATACGAGTCCAGGATCGGTGCCCACAAGCGGCGCGGGAATGGCGGTGATGCGATGGTTGCTAGAGCGAGATGTGACGGCAAGGGTCGTGGCTGTTGTTGTGAAGCGGCGTTGCGGTTGGTGGTTGTTGTGTGATGGCTGTTGAGACGTGGTTGGTGGTGGTTGTGGTGGTAGTAATGGCGGCTGGTCCAAAATAAAGATAGTAAAAGAAAAACGGCTATCTAAAAGGGTCGCAGCCCGAATGAATGACATTTATTCCCTCTCAACAACGGGTTTGGGCTAACTACACATATACTTACAGAGATATCTCACCTACAGGACCTGAATGGTGGTTTGCGGATTTCGTCAACCACAACAATACAAACATTTCTTTCATACAAATTTATTTATAATATTGGTGATATTACACATTAATAAGCAATTTAAGTTGAAGATTAAAGTTGAAAAAAAAATTATTCCAAAAAATTTTTTTTTAATGTTCTTTTTCAAGAAATTTTACCCCCCCCCCATTCCCTCCCCCAGGATATACACACAGGAGAGGTTGGTGCAGACTGGAAGTTTCATTATATTGCAATTCACAAATATACTATGCATCCTAGAGTATTGATAGGGTGGCAGAGCAGATAAGGATGGTGGTAGTGGCTATCTTTACCAGCTTATTGGAATCTTGATGGGTACCAGTGGATTGGAGAGTAACAAATGTAACACCATTATTTAGGAAACGATCCAGAGAGGAATAGGGAAACTATAGACCTGTTAGTTTGACTTCAGTTGTGGGGAAGGTGATGAGAGATATTAATTGGGGAACAGATAAGGAACCATTTAAATAAATACAAACTAATTAAAGGCAGTCAGCATGGGTTTACAAAAAGGAGATTATGTTTTACAAATTTATTTCAGTTCTTTGAAGCAGTTTCTGATTGGGTGGATGAGGGAAATGCAGCGGACATAGTATATCTAGACTTTCAGAAGGCATTTAAAAAGGAACCACATAAGAGGTTGTCAGCCAAGGTGAAGGCTTGTGGAGTGGCTGGTCAGGAGTGGCTAGGAGTGGCTGTGAGTGGGAGGATTCCTGGCTGGGAGGATGTAAGGAGTTGGGTACATCAGGGATCATTTCTAGGGGATGAGGAGCATTATTATTCAGAACTAGAGTTCATAGAACATGATACCCCACACAGTGTTACTTCAGTTTTAATAAAATAATGATTTTAATGATCGTTGAAAAAAAAATCCGAAAGTTTAGTGCTATTGAAGTAGTCGAGTGCTTTTTACTTGCGAAAATCTAAGATTTTCAAGTATAATGGTTGATCTTGTGGATTATTCTGTCTGCCTGTTTGTATGTCTATCTGTCTGTCTGTCTGTTTGTTTGTTTGTATCAATCGCCTACAGGTCACAATTTTAAACCGATCTTCACAAAACCTCACCACATGGTAGAGTTCGCCATAAGCAAGAAGCCTATTGTTTTTGAGGTCAAAAGGTCAAAAGGTCAACATAGGCCAAAGGTCAACATCTTTGTCGAATTCCTGAAATCCTCAATTTTCATCCAATTGACTAGAAATTTGAATAGGATTTGCATATCAAGTCACTGAATTGAACCACCAATTCTTTTTGAGGTCAACATCGGCCAAATCTCTGAAATTGTCAATATTCATCCGATTTGCATATTTGGTAATTGAATTCAATCACCAATTATTTTTAAGGTTAAATTTGTTTAATAGTGTTTTCGCAAGTATTGTGCTATGTACATCTTTCTTGTTGGGTTGTCGATCTATCTACCCTTATTGTCAGGTTTTCCGTCGTTATGTCTGTCTGTCTGTCTGTTTGTCTGTCCAGGCCAGTACACCATTAATCGTAGGCCGATTTTGATGAAACTCTGGTGGTAGATTCATACCATGACCTAGTTGTGCGCGTTTGAGAACCGTTGCTATGGACCCCTCGGTTGCCTAGCAACGGGCCTTTGAAATTTTCAAAAAAATCTAAAAAAATAATAATTTCTCAAATTCAAAAATCAAACTATGATCGTTTGTGGGCAACACATTCAGCCTCCTTGACAAAAAAATTCAGCCCGCTCCCATGAAAACTGTCGGAGAAGATAGACTGAATAAACCATGGTCGAAAAAAAACAAAAAAACGAAGTTCGTTATATCTCAGAGACTCTGACTCAGACATACATGAAACTGGTATGGTCGGTTCATGGTATGTCCTAGTTATGTGTGAGAAAGAACCGTTGCTATGGACGCTTTTGTTGGCTAGTAACGGCTGAAAAACGACTAAATTCGACTTGTTCGACGACCCATGTCTGCCTACCGGCTTGTTTGTTTGTTTGTTTTCACAGAACATGAGTATTTGTATTAATTATATTAGACCCTGTAGAACCCCAAGACCTTTTAAGACCCCTCAGAACCTTTACAACCCTGAGACCCATTAAGACCATGAAGACCCACAAAGACCCTAAGACCCTTTTGAGCCTTGAGAACCCCAAGACCTTTTCAACCCCTAACACCCTTTAAGCCCTGGAAGAAACAATGGGACTGAAAAGGTTGGGAAGTTAGTTTCACAGGTGAGAGAAAAGAGGAGCAAATGAGTGGAGATGAGCAGTGAGCCTGGATTTTGGGAGTTTCACAATAAAAGGGTTACTGGCAGACCTTGTACTCCCTGGATAATCCTGTGTGGGACAGAGTCAAGAGAGGGCAGAGTGTATTCTACCAATTCCTTTTTGGTCTTGTAACCAAGGTCACCAACCTATCTGCGTTGCGAAATTATCAGGCCTATAGTGACTCATTTTTGTTGCAGGAGATCCCAATTATTTTGAGGGCCTTGCTTTTCATGGCATCGAGAATGGCAAGGTGTGAGGCAGGGACACCAGCTCAAAAGGAAGAGCAGTGCTCTATTAATCGGTGAATGAAGGCCTTGTAGGTTGTCAAAAGTTCAGACTGGCCAAGGAAAGACCTTGCATGATGGAGGATGCCCAGTCGGTGACTGGCTTTGGAGGCATTCTTGGAAATATGGTCTGCTCCAGAAACATCATGGCTGATTGTGAGGCCCAAAGGTTTGAGTGACTTTACCTCTTCAAGTGGCTTGTTTCGGAAGTAGATGGGATGGTTTGCCATACGGTCCTTTCAGAAAGACAGGATGAGTGTGTGGGGTTTGTCAGGGTTGAAAGACATACTCCAATATCGTCTGATTCTTATCTTTGCTCAGAATGGAGTTTTCAGTTCTGTTGATACTCCAGTCCATTAGGACCATTTGAAAGGGCTCGGCCTTATTGCTGGTATCATGGGTCCAGAACAAATGAAAATCCTATTCCCACAATTTTGTATTGTCCTGTTTGGTTTTATCTCAACATATAGCTCTTGATGATGGAATCTCAAGTACAAACCTCAGGAATCTCCAATTTTCATTTCACCTCTACAGTGATGTCTGTCTACATATATCTAGGTTATGAATCTTGAGAATTCCAGTTTGCAGATGATGATCAAATACCCTTCAGGTCCATTAATGGTGTAAAATACCTCCAAATCAGTACCCTCCCTTATGTCATCTCCTACATACCCACATCTTCCCAACCCCACCCTTCTTCTCTATGCCTCCTCTTCAGCATGCCCCCCACATCAATTCCCCCCTTTCTGCATCCCCTTCATCTTCCTCTGACCTCCAGGGCTTTAGGACAGCTGTTCACCACAATCTCAGATCATCCCCCATCCAAAATCATGATCCTTTCTGTCCCGTTAACCCTCCCCAAGACGACCTCTTTCCAACTTTTCGGTTTTTCCTTCCTGAGAGTTTGTGACTGCATCAATCTTGTTCATCCCCTGTAATTCCCTCTGAAAGTACAACATTAAAATGACAATCAAGCAAGTTACTATCTGTACATTTACCAGCTGTAATGCAATTTTCAACTCCTAGTACACCCACTCCCCACGGGAGCGGCAGGAAGGATCATGTTATTCTCCTCTCTGGGGTGTATAGATGACAGTATATCTCGACTTGAGCCTCAAGAACATTGAGTTTTCTCGATTTCAATCTAGTGTTAAACAGCAGTAGCTACTGTTCAAAAAGGTAATCATATGTGTTTGTGGTTTATGATGTTTTTTGTTTTTTTTACTTCCGGTAGGTTTGCCCCATGAAACGCCACGATAAGCTATTTATACACGTTAACACGGCATTTGTCCAAGGAGGCAAAAAAAATAACCCTTGAGAGGGGATATTATTAGTATTAATATTGTTTTGTAATAACATTAATATTATGCTATTATCATAAGTGTGAATACCATCGCCGAAGGAAAGGGACTGCATTTGGCCTGTTTGTCTGTTTGTCTGTCTGCACAGAACTTTCATGTTTTTCTCTGCAACCGCTTGTTGGATTGAGACAAAATTTTCACCAATGGTGTGACAACTCATGTAGAATGTTTTAATGATAATTATGACATCATAGGTCACGTGGAGTGGTAGCCATGTTGGAAAAATGGAAAAACTTTGGACTTCTATCTCTGAAACTGCACCAAGGAAAACATTGAAACTTGGCACATAGAAAATACTCCTCATGGGGAATGAGTGTGATTTTTAGCTCGCCTGTTCGAAGAACAGAGAGCTATAGCGATACCCCCGCGTGAGCATGAGGGTGAAAATGTTAAAGTTTTTGGTGCAAGTTATTTGGAAGCTTGCCATTCATTTAATATGTATAGTAGGATGCTGATATTTGGCATGGAGGTTCCTTTGGGGTATATTAATTGATGTAGTGAAGTTGAAATTAAAAAATAATTTCGAATGTTTTAAATTTTTGACCTGATTGAACTTAACTTTTTTGTAGCACATCAACGTTAAAGTTTTTGGTGCAAGTTATTTGGAAGCTTGCCATTCATTTAATATGTGTACTCGGGTGCTGATATTTGGCATGGAGGTTCCTTTGGAGTATTTTATTGATGTAGTGAAGTTGAAATTAAAAAATAATTTCAAATGTTTCAAATTTTTGACCTATTTTGAACTTAACTTTTTTGTAGCACATCAGCGTTAAAGTTTTTGGTGCAAGTTATTTTGAAGCTTGCCATTCATTTAATAAGTGTACTAGGACGCTGATATTTGGCATGGAGGTTCCTTTGGGGTATATTAATTGATGTAGTGAAGTTGAAATTAAAAAATAATTTCAAATGTTTTAAATTTTTGACCTGGTTGAACTTAACTTTTTTGTAGCACATCAACGTTAAAGTTTTTGGTGCAAGTTATTTGGAAGCTTACCATGCATTTAATAAGTGTACTAGGACGCTGATATTTGGCATGGAGGTTCCTTTGGGGTATATTAATTGATGTAGTGAAGTTGAAATTAAAAAATAATTTCGAATGTTTTAAATTTTTGACCTGATTGAACTTAACTTTTTTGTAGCACATCAACATTAAAGTTTTTGGTGCAAGTTATTTGGAAGCTTGCCATTCATTTAATATGTGTACTCGGGTGCTGATATTTGGCATGGAGGTTCCTTTGGAGTATTTTATTGATGTAGTGAAGTTGAAATTAAAAAATGATTTCAAATGTTTTAAAATTTTTGACCTGTTTTGAACTTAACTCTTGCAGCACATCAACGTTAAAGTTTTTGGTGCAAGTTATTTAGAAGCTTGCCATTCATTTAATATGTACACTAGGATGCTGATATTTGGCATGGAGGTCCCTGTGGGGTAGATTAATTGATGTAGTGAAGTTGAAATGAAAAATTAATTTCAAATGTTTAAAATTTTTGACCTGATTGAACTGAACTTCTTTGTAGCACATCAACGTTAAAGTTTTTGGTGCAAGTTATTTGGAAGCTTGCCATTCATTTAATATGTGTACTAGGATGCTGATATTTGGCATGGAGGTTCCTTTAAGGTATACTATTGGTGTGTGTGAAGTTGAAATTAAAAACTAATTTCAAATATTTTAAATTTTTGACTTATTTTGAACTTAACTTTTTTGTAGCACATCAACGTTAAAGTTTTTGGTGCAAGTTATTTAGAAGCTTGCCATTCATTTAATATGTGTACTAGAATACTGATATTTGGCATGGAGGTTCCTTTGGGGTATATTAATTGATGTAGTGAAGTTGAAATAAAAAAATAATTTCAAATGATTAAAATTTTTGACCTGATTGAACTTAACTTTTTTGTCGCACATCAATGTTAAAGTTTTTGGTGCAAGTTATTTGGAAGTTTGCCATTCACTTAATATGTGTACTAGGATGCTGATATTTGGCATAGAGGTTCCTGTGGGGTATACTATTGGTGTCGTGAAGTTGAAATTAAAAAATAATTTCAAATGTTTTAAATTTTTGACCTGATTGAACTTAACTTTTTTGTAGCACATCAACGTTAAAGTTTTTGGTGCAAGTTATTTAGAAGCTTGCCATTCATTTAATATGTGTACTAGAATACTGATATTTGGCATGGAGGTTCCTTTGGGGTATATTAATTGATGTAGTGAAGTTGAAATAAAAAAATAATTTCAAATGATTAAAATTTTTGACCTGATTGAACTTAACTTTTTTGTAGCACATCAACGTTAAAGTTTTTGGTGCAAGTTATTTGGAAGTTTGCCATTCACTTAATATGTGTACTAGGATGCTGATATTTGGCATAGAGGTTCCTGTGGGGTATACTATTGGTGTCGTGAAGTTGAAATTAAAAAATAATTTCAAATGTTTTAAATTTTTGACCTGATTGAACTTAACTTTTTTGTAGCACATCAACGTTAAAGTTTTTGGTGCAAGTTATTTGGAAGCTTGCCATTCATTTAATATGTGTACTAGGATGCTGCTATTTGGCATGGAGGTTCCTTTGGGGTATATTATTGATGTAGTGAAGTTGAAATTAACAAATGATTTTTTTTAAATTAAATTTCAACCTAAGATGGTGTCAAAGCCACCCAATGCTCACCTGTTTATACTAGACGCTTGCCATTCATTTAATATGTGTACTAGTTTACTGATAACAATATACAAATACATATATTGCTTTAAAATTATTTGGATCAGACTTCACTGCAATGCTTTATTAAAAATATTATTAGACTAGTCTTTTAAAACGATAAATATATAAACAGGCGTGCATTGGGTGGCTTTGACACCAACTCTCTGGTGTAATGGTGTCATAGGTGCCTTCATTATAACGTCATAATTGCATATGTAGAATGCCACATCCGATCAGTCTGAACATTTTTGAGGGTCATCTAGGGATAAAATGGTCCACAGAAAAAAAAATTTGATGACGGCATCAGTAATGTGATTCGGTAGCCATGTTATTTTGTTGTTTTTTTTAACTTCAAAAATCTTCTTCTCTGAAATGGCTGAACCAGTCATCAGTCCCAGCATTCATAAAGTAGCAGTTCTAATTATGTCTCTTATTCATTACGTAATTATGTCTCTACACCACACAAAACAATTCCTGGTGAGGGTCTGCAATCTCTGATTGCTCTTTGTCTTGCTACTTTTATTAATAGATGCGGCCTTGGAAAAACATCACGATTAGCTATCTTAAAACGGATGTACACATTGAACGGATTTCGCCCAAGGTGGAAAATCTCTTTGGGGAGAGGGAGCAAACGAAGTTGCTACCACACACACACCAAACTGCGTATTTTAGTATGACAGCCACGATTTATGAATCAAATCAATCACACTTCTTACCCCTGATGGCAAGAGCAAATAACTACCTTTCATCCAATCATTTAGATTTACCCCCAAGCTCCAACTTGGGTGGAATGCCAAAAAATAATTTTCCTCGTGAGTCAAATGCACTGAACAAGCAGCCTTGGTGTGATCTTCTATCTCCTAAGAATCACCAAAGCCTCTTGCCTTAAAATAGCAGCCGTTTACAGTTGGGCTTCCGATTTACACACCTCCTCGGGGTGGGTGGCAGCTCACCTGACAAACTCGATGTGAAATGGTTGTGTAGCTAGGGTGGAGGCCGAAGGGATTATCTTGGAGTTTGCAATGTTGTAATGGTACAGTATTGAGTATATGTATGTTTTAAAGTGTTACAGAAATGCAAAACAGATGTTATATGTGCAAAGCAACCAAGAATGTGTAGACCAGTCTGACAGTGATAGTCCCAAATACAAGGAAACTATTCCCAAGGATTGTTCAACACAAGAGAAGGACGATTGGTCCATGATGCCTGTGCTTTATTTTGACGTATCAATTGTTTTCTTATCATCTTCCATGTCGTAACAACATTCTCAACATGAACTTCAACTCAACAGCCACATCCTTACGCTATCCAATTTTATTATGTCATCAGAAAATATAGCCAGTGCAACAGCACACAATGGTCTACTCATTTCATGACCTTTCCACAATCTAAATGCAAATGGTATAGCCAAACGTAGATCCACGAAAGAAGGGCAGTGTTCTGAGATGTAGCATTCCTCTTCAAGCACCAAATTAGAACTCAGAAGTTTTAGGCAGATTATACTCGACAGAGATCAAATGTGTACCTTAGCTCAGAGGGAAGTGTGATATCAAGTGTGCCGCATCGATGCTCATGATCTCTTCTACCCCAACTGACCCCATTCCTGAGCACTCCCCCTTTTCCAGGGAATTGTGATCTCGATATCTATATCTCTCTCTATATATATATATATATATCTCCCTCTCCCTCTCCCTCTCCCTCTCCCTCTCCCTCTCCCTCTCCCTCTCCCTCTCCCTCTCTCCCTCTCCCTCTCCCTCTCCCTCTCCCTCTCCCTCTCCCTCTCCCTCTCCCTCTCCCTCTCCCTCTCCCTCTCTCTCTCTCTCTCTCTCTCTCGTTCTCGTTCTCTCTCTCTCTCTCTCTCTCTCTCTCTCTCTCTCTCTCTCTCTCTCTCTCTCTCTCTCTCTCTCTCTCTCTCTCTCTCTCTCTCTCTCTCTCTCTCTCTCTCTCTCTCTCTCTCTCTCTCTCTCTCTCTCTCTCTCTCTCTCTCTCTCTCTCTCTCTCTCTCTCTCTCTCTCTCTCTCTCTCTCTCTCTCTCTCTCTCTCTCTCTCTCTCTCTCTCTCTCTCTCTCTCTCTCTCTCTCTCTCTCTCTCTCTCTCTCTCTCTCTCTCTCTCTCTCTCTCTCTCTCTCTCTCTCTCTCTCTCTCTCTCTCTCTCTCTCTCTCTCTCTCTCTCTCTCTCTCTCTCTCTCTCGTGTTCTCTCTCTCGTGTTCTCTCTCTCTCTCTCTCTCTCTCTCTCTCTCTCTCTCTCTCTCTCTCTCTCTCTCTCTCTCTCTCGTGTTCTCTCTCTCGTGTTCTCTCTCTCGTGTTCTCTCTCTCTCTCTCTCTCTCTCTCTCTCTCTCTCTCTCTCTCTCTCTCTCTCTCTCTCTCTCTCTCTCTCTCTCTCTCTCTCTCTCTCTCTCTCTCTCTCTCTCTCTCTCGTGTTCTCTCGTGTTCTCTCTCTCTCTCTCTCTCTCTCTCTCTCTCTCTCTCTCTCTCTCTCTCTCTCTCTCTCTCTCTCTCTCTCTCTCTCTCTCTCTCTCTCTCTCTCTCTCTCTCTCTCTCGTGTTCTCTCTCTCTCGTGTTCTCTCTCTCTCTCTCTCTCTCTCTCTCCCTCTCTCTCTCTCCCCTCTTTTCGTTTGTTAGTTGTTGATGTGTTCCTTTCCTGTTTCAGCCCTCCTTTCCCTTCCTCTTCTTGCAATGTTTAATTCAGCTTGTTCACCCCATGTTTCCTTCTCCCCTCCCCTTGATCTCACTCTCACTTCTACTCTGCTGTTGGTGTTTCCCCCTTTCCATTTCATTCCTTCCATTTTGCTTTCGCTCTTCCATGAGCCTTGATCATGTGTACAAAAACAACTGAGTGATCCCGCTGTTCTTCATCCCAGAACACTTTCACTGCCATGATGAACTCCCATCCATGTCCGAACAGGGCTCGACTTTGCTTAGCTTCTGAGGTCTGACAGGATCAGGCTCATTCAAGTTGACAAGTCGTAACTTGTTAAGGCCCTGTCACACCTTGACGTTTTAGCCAGCGTATGGCAAGGTATCAAAATGTATGTAAAACGCTGGCGTACGCTGAACTATTGATGGTTTTTTTTCCAGTTTTGGACGTATTCATAACGTATTAGTAATGTACACGGAACGTTTCGATAACATATAGATAACCTATACCAACGAATGCTGAGCGTGTTGTCGGCGTTCACAACCTATGCCCAACCATAGTCTAACTTATGCATAGCGTGCGGCAGCGTATCGCCGACGATCACGTGGTGTAGCCTATTAAATGGCTGCGGCTCGACGATTCAAATCATAACCGCACTAGACATCGAAGTGTGAAGCCGCTGTCACACCTTGACGTTTTAGCCAGCATATGCCGACGTATGAAAAATTTGCCGAATACGTTATGGGTAAGTTTTGTATACGTTAAGAGCACGCTGAAGCACGCTGGCATACGTCGTAGTACGCTGAGTTCGTCGACAAATTTTCAGCATGTTTAAAATTTTTCGACGTATGCCAGCGTATGACTCACACGTTCCGCATACGCTGGCCATAAGTTGTCGGCACGTTACGCGATCGTTGGCACACGTCGACACACGTTACTTGTAAGTTACCCATAAGTTGAAACACGTCGAGGTAATGTTTAGCGTCAGTGTTCCAGACTCCCTGGTTATTTTTTTGGTTTTTTTTTTTTCTTCGGTATGACGGTGATGTTGACACTTCGATTTCTAGTGCGGTTATGATTTAAATCGTTGAGCGGCAGCCTATTAATTATATTATATTATAACCGCACTAGAAATCGAAGTGTCAACATCACCGTCATACCAAAAAAAAATAATAATAATAAAAAACAGGGAGTCTGGAACACTGACGCTAAACATTACCTCGACGTGATTCGACTTATGAGTAACTTGCAAGTAACGTGTGTCAACGATCGCGTAACATGCCTTCAACTTATGGCCAGCGTATGTGGAACGTGTGAGTCATACGCTGGCATACATCGAAAAATTTTAAACATGCTGAAAATTTATCAACGTACTACGACGTATGCCAGCATACTATGACGTACGCCAGCGTGCTCTTAACGTATACAAAACTTACCCATAACGTATTCGATGTGTGCCAGCGTTGTAGACAAATTTTTCATACGTTGGCATACGCTGGCTAAATCGTCAAGGTGTGACAGGGCCTTCAGCAAAGCCAACAGGACAGGATTGCTCCATTGTGTAAGCTCAACCCATTGAGATCACATCATAAACTAGAAGGATACTCGGTAGAGCGCATACCTCCGCCACGTAATGTCTGATCCACGAGAACATAACGGACCCAATACATTTTTGAGATATCATGCTATATATCGTTTTTTGGCCCGATCTCTCAATGGTGAAGAATCACTTTACAAATTAAATAATTCTCATATCCAGATCCGGATTGTATGCCTGGTGTTGGCTTAATGGCTCGAGTAGTGGGCTTGAGATCTGAGTGTCCTGAGTTCAAATCCCACTCAGCAGTTGAATTCATACCAGGTGGGGTTGACTCTGCCTGTCATCCTTCCGAGGTTGGCAAAATGAGTGCCAGCTTGTTGGTATACTGTGTCGGAGTGGTGACCCGTCCAGGATTGTGCCCAATAGCCCTTGAGACTGCTTCGGCCGCACCAACACTCTGCACAGAGTCTGGTCCCAATGGATGGATCTGCTGTGAGTCTGGGAGATTGGTGGTTTGAACCCAAGCTCTTGGTGTAATACCCCAGACTTTAAAAGTGGTACATGCTGCTTCCTTGCTTGATGCTCAGTATCTAAAAAGGTTAAAGGACAAGATAATAACTATAGGTTGGCTACCATTTCAACTGCTTGATGTGCTTAATGACCTTCTCCTGCATTGAAGTTCCTTTTAAGGGAACTCATTGTTATTATTATTTTTATTATTATTATTATTATTATTATTACATCCGCCACCGAAGGTGAACGAGGTTATGTTTTCACCTCTCTCTGTTTGTTTGTCTGTTTGTGTGCAGGATATCTCAAAAGGTTGTGGACAGATTCGGATGAAATGTGGTGGACAGGTTGGGTGTGTGATAGGGACTAACTGATTAGATTTTGGTGAAGATCCGAATTCGACGACTAGAATTTTAAAAGTGATTCTTCACCATTGAGAGATAGGGCTAAACTAATATATAGCATGATATCTCAAAAGGTTGTGGACATATTTGGATGAAACTTGGTGGATAGGTTGGGTGTGTGACAAGGAAGAATTTAATCGATTTTGGTGAAGATCCAAATCCAGATATCCATCCATCCATTGGGACCATACTCTGTGCAGAGCGTTGGTGCGGCCGAGGCAGTCTCAAGGGCTTTTGGGCACAATCCTGGATGGGTCGCCACTCCGACGCAGGATACTCGAATGGCTCAATCATCCCAGCAAGCTGGTACTCATTTTGCCGACCTCGGAAGGATGACAGGCTGAGTCAACCCAGAGCTAGACATGGTTGGTTTTAACATGCGATGACATCACTGGCTCGAGGCTAGACAGTAAGTGATTGTTCATCCATGAAAAATATATTCTCATGTTGTGAATGTGATGAATTCAGAAAACTACAATATATTCTTTTCACATTAAACAACAAAAAGGATAATATATATATATATAGTGTTACGGTTGTGGAAATTCGCATTACACCATAAGAGTCCTCAGGTGAGATATCTTGATAAGTCCATGTGTAGTTAGCCCACGCCTGTTGTATAGAGGGAATTTATGTGATCCATTTGGGCTGCGATCCTTCTGTTAGCCATTTTTTCTTTATCTATTGTTATTTTCGACCATTAAGCCGCCAACAACGCAAACAGCCACTAGCTTTACCTTCACAACTCCATCGCGCAAACATCGCTTCACCACCATTCCCAAACGACACCATAACCATCAAACCACCACAGAAAACACTCCACCACCTTCGCCATTTTCCTTCACAACCAACAACCGCACCACCTGTGAACACTGAACGCTGGGCTGTCTAGGGCCCGTTCGGCGATTGGTGCCAAACGCACCGAGCCGCGAACACGAATGGCGGCCTTTTCCCAGGGGAAAATTCGGATCCAAACTGCTTCACGCCCACTTCCCCTCCGTCCAATGGGCGAACATGAGGCGGCTTGGCCCCGCCTCCAAGCGCGTGTATGTGAAGTCCGTTTATGCAAATATGCAGATCAAGGGAGGTTCACGCCCCTTTTTGCCCGACCAATGGTTGAACAGAGGGTGGCGTGGCCCCGCCTCCAAGCGCGTGTATGTGAAGTCCGTTTATGCAAATATGCAGATCAAGGGAGGTTCACGCCCCTTTTTGCCCGACCAATGGTTGAACAGAGGGTGGCGTGGCCCCGCCTCCAATCGCGTTTTGAACCGCATATTTGCATATCAGCTCCTCCTGAGACCTATAAAGATACGAGCGCAAGGCAACTCGCACGAGAGAGAGTGGAACTGGTGGAGCTGAGTGGGGCGGGAGTGTGGAACGAAAAGAGGGTGAAGTTGAGCTTGGAGAGAAGTTGCGGAGGAGTTACAGGGAAGATGGCGGACGGCGACGAGGTTGCGGTGTGGGGGTCGCTCGACTCGTCGCGGGATCCAGGCCAGCTAGCCATACCCCTCTCCCTGAGCATCAATGATTCCCCCCCCCCCACTCGTGCTGAGATAGTGCCGAGGGGGCCCCGTTCCTCCACCACCCTAAACGTGGTGCCAACGGGACCGCTCGCGTGGAGCACGCCGGAGACGACTCACTGACCACTCCAGGGCAGGGAGTTGGGGCACAGCGGCGCGAACATTGCGGCTTGCCCGCCATCGCGTCATGAGGACGCGGGTAAGACCTCCCCAGTCTCGTGGACCTGACCAATCCTCCAGGATTCACATACATTTGGTCTATGGACCTGTCTGCCTCCTTGCCTATGAGGGTGGCATTCTTTTTCCTTTGCTTTTGGTGTAAATGCTTGTGGTGGCTCCGTCTGTTAAGTAAAACTGTGTAAGTGTTGCCGTGTGTCGGTCTGAGTCGGTAGTATCTCTTTTTTACTGTTTCTTTCTGTGCTTGAATACGTGCTTTTTCTTGTTATTACTGTAACTGAATACGTGCCTTCTGTGTGTCCGTGTGTCGCTTGTTGAACTGTTCCCGCTCTGCTTCGTCTCCTTTCTTTTCATTGACTCTCCATCCTGCATCGCGTAAGAGATTGGTAGTGGGTGTAAGTTCCCGCTAACTAATCCTAACCATCGAGGTCGACGATAACTCCGCTTGGTTATCTCTGCAGTACGGAATGAACTGCTTAAGCGGTTCATGTCCAAAGTCGACCTGCGGCGAGGTATGATCGCCCGATTAACCATCCGCGTAGGTACTTAGGTAGGTCGAGTTTGGCGAACAACCCTATCTGACGCGGGTGGCCGATTGGCACGATTGTGGTGAGGTCGAAAGAACCACCCGTGACTAGCTCCCGGCGTTGTTCCGAGAGGGTCACAACTGAATTGTCCGTCCGGTGGGCAACGTGCCGCGATTCGAGTTACATGGCCGATCGCACGCCGGTGGGCGCGAATTCGCAACAATATATATATATATATATATATATATATATATATATATATATATATATATATATATATATATATATATATATTGTTACGTTTGAGGGGGGGGTATGCATTCAAAGGGTAATTAGGATGTTTAATTAGGTATGCCATGCTGTTCGAGTTTACCAGGATCTTGATGTAATAAGTAGCAATTCAGTGGTGATAAGTTGTCTAGTAAATGTCCATTTCTTCAAGGGGGAAATGATAATGTCACGTAATTGAATAGGGATACGGGATAGGGTAAGTGTGTCTGCGTAAACCCCTTTTAGTATTCCCTGGAGGCTTGCCGTGACGTCACAGGACAGTGCTGCGGATGGCTCCGCCCCGTGATCACGATTGGCGGAAGGCGACGGCGCAGGGCCAATAAAACGGCTCGATTGGAAGTGACGAGGACGGGAGGATAAAAAGGTTCTGTTCGGGGTCGAAAAGGAAGAGGAAGAAGATCGGGACAGAAAGACCGTTTTTTGGTGTGGAGGTTGTTGTGCTGGGAGCGTGCTTGTTGTTGCGCTGATTCGGCTCTGGTTTCTTTGTGTCTTGGAGCCTTGCTGAGCCTCGTGCCTCACCTTGGTTGGCTCTGGGGTTCTGCTGGCTCGGAGTACGGGGTCGAACGGCGGGCGGACCTGCCTCCCTCTCCTGCTCGCAATTTGGTGCCAGAACTGGTTCCCTGGTGGCTGTGAGCGGACTTGGGCCAAGACCAGGAGGTCTACAGCACCACGGTTTCTCCTGCCCCCCTGAGGAGAGCAAGGCCAGCTCGTCCGATGCCAATCCAGGGACTTTTTTTTCTAAAACGCTGGCACACGTTGAATACGTTATGGGTAAGTTTTGATAACATTGAGAGCACGCTGAAAAACACTGCCATACGTCATTGTACGTTGCCATGCGTCATTGTACGCTGGCTTTAAACGTTGTACTTTTTGGTTGTCCTCAAATTTTTTCATGCTTGAAATTTCACGACGTATGCCGGCGTATGACTCACACGTTCCGCTACGCTGGCCACAAGTTGTATGCACGGTCTGTGATCGTTGACAGACGTCAACACATGTTACTTGTAAGTTAATCATAAGTTGAGACACGCCGAGGTAATGTTTAGCGTACCCGAAACTTATTTCTAACCTATGATTAACGTGTTGTTGGCACGTTACGCGATCGTTGCCACACGTCGACAGACGTTACTTTTAAGTTACTCATAGGCTGAAAGACGTCGGTGTAATGGATCGTCCTTGCGTCAGCGTCCACGTCCACGGCCAAGACACTTATTTGCAGCATTCTTCAAACTTTTCTTCGGCATGACGAGGATGTTCACACTTCGATGTCTAGCTTGGCTATGATTCCAATTGTCCATCGGCAGCGTCTATTTAAAATAGTCGAGTTTGAGCGTTTTAACACGTTCAGAAGAAACGCTTCAAATTTCCAAACCCCAGCGTCAAAAAAACAAACAAAAAAAAACAAAGGCGAGTGACAGCAATTTAAATCGTTCATTGTAAACAATGAAACGAGCTGAGTGGTACCGTTTAAATGTCGTTGAGTGTAAAAAAAACAATTGTTGAGCGCAAGCGTCTACTTTCAATAGTGGAGATGCAGCCATTTAAATCGTTGAGTGGCAGCCTATGAACCTACCCGTGGACACGCGGACGCAAGGACGATCCATCATAACCCACACCCTCCCCCTCACACTCACCTACTACTGCCAACATGAACAAACTACTACTAATACTAATACTAATACTAATACTGATACTGATACTGTTACTGCTGACATGGACATCGACTCAAAAAGGACTCGAAAACACTGTTGGGTTCCCCTTTAATGAGCAGAATTTTATATACCAATTCCCAAAACCGCTGGGAACACGTCTTTATATGGCAGTTGTAACCTAGAAACACGTTCATTTTTTTTTTTTTGTCGACCGGAAGACGTCATTGGAATACGTCTACATACGTCGATGTGTGTTGGGACTACGTACAGAATTGGTTCAAAGCACGTCAAACATAAGTTAGAAATAAGTTTCGCGTAAAAAAGACATTACCGCGACGTGTTTCGACTTATGAGTAGCTTATAAGTAGCCTTTGTGGACGTGTGTAAGCGTCCACATATCGTGTGTAAAACTTATCCCCATCGCATGCGGAACGTGTGTCATACGCAGAGTACGTCGTAAAATTTTGAACATGTTTAAAATCTCTTGACGTACTCTACTTACTACGACGTATGATAGTGTACTTTAGCGTTCTATTCACGTATACCAAACTTACCCATACCGTATTTGATGTGCCCCAACGTTTTAGACACATTTTTCTTAGGTCGGCATACGCTGGCAAGATCGCCAAGGTGTGACCGCGATGTTGTCACTTCCATTTCTACGGCAGTTATGATTCGAATCGTTGTGCGTCAGCCTTTTAATAGGCTACGTCACAACATCGTCGGCGATGCGTGCAACGCGCTATGCCTAAGTTAGACTATCGTTGGGCATCGGTTGTGTAGGCCAACAACAGGTTTAGTATTCGTTGGTATAAGTTATCTATAACACAACGAAACGTTCTGTGTAGTTACCAATGCGTTATACATAAGACCAAGTCGCTATGAATACGTCCGAATCTTAAAAAAAAACATCAAAAGTTCAACGTAAGCCAGCGTTTTACATACATTTTAATACGTTGCCATCGCTGGCTAAAACGTCAAGGTGTGACCGGGCCTTAAGCAATGTGATCAAAGACTGATTGATGGGTTTGTTTTTTTTTCCAAAAATGCTCCATTACATGTATTCATGTGTCCAGATCATTGAGTGTATAGAAAAGCGTCGGTTGATAAATTCTCAATCTGGAGGTATTCATATATTAATTAGCCTGATCATTCAAATTTGACATTTTTCTGTTTCCTGAAATAAAAAAAAATCATAAATGCGATTCAAGGGAATTTTTGTGATAGCCTTGATCACATTATAAGTTCCATGCCATGCGTGTTTTGCGTCCCTTCAGTGTACCCGAGCCTCGAATATGTATACCAAAAATTTTTAAAATATTGTTTTTAAACCAGCTGGACATTAAGCTTGTGGCCTTTCGGTGCTATATGCAGAAACTCAGTCATGTGCTATGTTTCTTCGAAAATAATGTGAGCTGGGGTTCCATTTTTATCTCGTCTTCAACTGAGTCAAGATGAGCTGTTAAAGTAAATACGATGTCCTTCAGTCTACCTGAATCCGCACCAAATTTTGCATACCTGCTGGGAGTACCCAGAGTCAGGCCATGGGTACTACCCCTCCACCCCACAACTCCCCTATCTTCCAACAAGGCAATTCTCCATATGTTTGTGTGCGTGCATCCTTCCTTCATTCATTCTGTCAGGCAATGGGTCCATCAACGTTTTTCTGTTCTTTCCCGACTCCTCCAAAGCAGCTCAACAGGTTTTGAAACTCGGCATGAAGATTCATGACATCCATGTGCAAAAATTAATGGAGCCCTTTTTTTCATCCATGTGGTGAGATAATTAGCTAATTAACTTAAAATGTAATCTATGTTTATATGTCCTCCACATGTCATGAGATTCCATCATCTCACAAGTTATTTTGTTGTTTAATTTGACCTCTTAATTACCCTCACCAGAGGAGAGGGTATTTCAATCCTAACACCCTTAAGATCCCAAGTTTCGAACCCTAAAGACCCTTTAAGATCCATAAGACCCCCTTTATCATATAACGCAGCCCGACTACGACCGCCCTCTATCGGGAGACAAGCGTGTCCCACTTGGGACTATTCATTACCAAATGTGATCACAGATATAAGGCTCATGGAGTTGTTGGCACAGAAATCACATGCATGACAATGACATTAGGAGCCATCAATATACTTTATATGAATTACCAGGTCCAGGACCAAGCCAAATCAAGATAGAATTTGAATCTGCGATCCTAGCATGAAGAGCGAAGTCGAATTTGTTTTGCATGCAGCACCAAGCAGAAGGTTGCATCATTACACCTGGGATACGGCTATGCTGCCGATTGTAATTTGTTTGTTTGGGTTGCTGGCAATAACCCACCGACACTTCGTGAAAGACACCGTGGGATCTTTTACATTCACCTACGAGCAGTCATGGCACATGGCTCCTCCGGTTTAACATCCTCGACCTGCTTGCTTAACACCAAGGTGACATTTTTTATTGCTGTGTTGAGATATGAACCCAGGCTCGAGAGCTTAAAGGTGATTGAGGAGCTCATTTTCTACAAGCATTGCTTTTTAGTTCACCTGGAATGTAGTTCCGGGATTTTATGGGTTGGCGCGTTGTCCGTCCATAAATCCGTCCGTCCATCCGTCCGTCAACAAACATTTGCAACTTCTTCTCTGAAATTTCAATTTTGTTTGTGTGAGAACTTGAAGCATGAAATAAAGCAAACATCAAAACTTCAACTTCAACCTCGAAGGCCTATGCCATCCTACCAGCCCAAGAGTCGAAGTACGCAGATGCGAAGAATAAAGAGCCCTACCCATAAAAGAGGGAGAAACAAACATGCAACTGGAACACAGTGAAAATAATAAAAGTGTCACCACCCCAGGAGTTGTGTTTGATTGAATTGAATTTGAGATACCAGTTCCACATGAAATGTGATTTGGTGTGTTACATTCCTCGAGCACCTTGCTTGATGAATAAAATAAAAAAAACAGCACAGTACAATGGATTCCTTCTCCGATAAGCACACAGCTCCTCGCGAGGAAGTGGCACAAGCCCAAAAAGATTCCGGTTTCATTTGGGATTTGTAAATTCATGCAGGCAAATCACAACTATCACAGCCTTGAAATTGCCCAGAGTGCTGGAATATGATTGTGAAAAGCGCAAACTGGCCATGTCAATTACGAGAACACTGGCCTGCTGAAAGCTGGCAGGACTTCATGTCAGTTAAAAGCCATTGCTTCCCCTCACAGAATTAGTACCACTGATGAGGTAGATTAACATCTCAAAAAAAAAAATGCCAGATTTCTGTATCGATTAATTTACTTTGTGGCCAGACACAGGAAGTCTGCCAGCGAGTATCCGTGATAAAAGAAAATAACTTTGCGTCCCCACATCTCACGCAAATCAATTTTTAAAAAAATCTTTATCATGAAATATAAATCACTTATCAAGAGCCATTAAGGCCGATAATTTTTACGAAATGCATCGATTACAAGTTTTGTCATCATAAATTCCTTTCAGGCAGAATTTTTTTTTTAATCACGTTATAGACATGACTCACACATGAGTCAATAAAATGTGTTTACATATTCCCTACCTGTCCGACAAGGTGGTGCAGGGTATCACACTTACCTTTGTGCCGTCTAGTCCGAGTTCAATTCTCAACCCTGACTATAAACTGTCGGATTGGTGCTTTGCATCGCAGTGTGCCACCTCTCAGATATAGGGTGTCACGTCTGTCTGCCAGCATGAGTTGGAGGAGGTTAAAGATCCCTCAGTGTCTTTCATGAGGAGTAGGTGAATTGTCCCTGGCACCCTGAACAAATTTAAAAATCCTGCCCAATTCACTTTAAGTCCTGCAGAATGTCAGGCCTGGCCCGCCAGTTCGTAAAAGAGTTGGGTCAAAACATTTCCACCACTATTACAGATCACATAAGAAGGTGGGAATAATTGATGCCATCAAGTAGTAGTAGTCGTAGTATTAGTAGTAGTAGTAGTAGTAGTAGTAGTAGTAGTAGTAGTAGTAGTAGTAGTAGTAGTAGTAGTAGTAGTAGTAGTACACCACATCCAACCCACATGCTCCTCATATCCCACCCTCTCTCTCTTACTTTTCCCACTTTGAATCAACTCAAACACAGACCGATGAAGGTGCAAGTGACGGATTTCAATGATAACTGCTCTGGGGGGATCTCAACTCGCAATCACACTTTGCATTCAACCTTTTTCACTTTTCAACTTTCAGAAATATAAGAACTCTCCAAAAGTTAGAGAAAAATAGCAACAACAAGCCGGTAGGCGGCGATGGGTCGCCGAGCATGGAAACTATACGATATAGAGCAAAAATCGATGTCATATAGCGGATAGGGAGTCACCTTAAGATTATGCAAATCAAATCTCATCCAGTTCCATCGACTGATAACTACTCGGTATCCATTTGAATGAAAAGTACCGAAAATGCAGTTTGAAATCGGAAATCCCCAAAGTTCGAGGGGGTGCTGTGGGTGAACAAAGATCTAAATCGAAAATCCGGCTCAATCGTTTGTGCACAATGTATTCCAGACGATTAGTGTGAATTTTCATGACCATCCGACCATAACCCTACGAGGAGTAGCATTGGCGCAAAGGCATCTCCAGCTCTCGCATATTATCGATTTTTGCACTAATTGACCTTTGACCCCTGACCTAAGCGAAATCGGTCAATATGTCCTGAGGCAAAGTTGTAGTACTCATTGAACCTGCAAAGTTTCATTCGTATCGATGCACTCACCTGGTCGCTAGGGGGCCTTCAGTTTTCACCAATTTTCGCGCATACCCTAATTGTAGGGGGCTCTGCGGGTAAAGTATTCCATACATCACAAAAACCGGAATATATTTGATAGAGCATCACCTGTAGATCATTCGTGCCAAATTTCAGAACCCTATGTGGGATAATGGCTTTCGGAATTGATTTTGCATGAACGGTACCGATTTTGAAGGTTTTTCGGTTGTTCCTCGGGAACCAAAGCGTCCCTAGCAACCATCACAATTTTCAAAGCACTCGGTCATAAGATGTACCCACCACCCGAGTTTGGTCAAAATCTACCCACGTTTACTACCAATTATGCTGATGACAAACAAACATACAAATAAACCAATGTCACCCGCAGGGTGACCCGTATCTTGCCAAAAGGTGACCACGTGTGACTTCTTTAAGGTCACACTGAGGTGAACAGAGCTGCTATCCACCAGGAGCGACTCCTTGAGGAATATCTGCTTACGAGAGATTCCGATGAGAATCGTTGAGTGGCAGCCTATGAAAATATGCGTTGGCTTCATAACGTCACCAAATGACATCATAATGTCTCAAGCTTGACATATCTAGAAAGCACTCATCGAGGTGTTCAATTTGAGGTACTACACAATATGGTTCCTAAAACTTGAAAACTCAGGCGCTAACCATGAAGGTCAAGGCCAATCGCCACCAAAAACTAATCAGCTGAGCGCCAGACCATATACTACATTCCCATAAAGTTTGGAGACGATTAGATTAAAATTACTCAAAAAATAAGGGTTTCGTCGACTCCCCTGATTTGCGACAAAGTGACCTTGACCCTTGACCTTCAAAATTTTATGCGCTGAAAGGGACCTCTATAGTCCTCTGATATGCGAAGTTACAAAAATTTCCAATGATAACTGTGCTCTGCAGAGTGATTTATACGTGATTACAGACAAAAAAAAAAAAGAAAAAAAAACATATGAAGGTCAAGGCCAATCGCCACCAAAAATTAATCAGCTGAGCGCCAGACCATGAACTATATTCCCATGAAGTTTGAAGACGATCCGATCAAAATTACTCAAAAAATAAGGGTTTCGTCGACTCCCCTGATTTGCGACAGTGACCTTGACCTTTGACCTTGACCTTCAAAATTTTGTGCGCTGAAAGGGACCTCTATAGGCCTCTGATATACGAAGTTAGAAATAAGTTTCGCGTAATGATAACATTACTCTGCAGAATTTTTATCATGACTTATGAGTAGCTTATAAAGGCCCGGTCACACCTTGACGTTTTAGCCAGCGATGGCAACGTATTAAAATGTATGTAAAACGCTGGCTTACGTTGAACTTTTGATGTTTTTTTTTTTTTTAAGATTCGGACGTATTCATAACGAGTTGGTCGTATGCATAACATATTAGTAACGGACATATTAGTAACGTTTCGTTGTGTTATAGATAACTTATACCAACGAATGCTGAACCTGTTGTCGGCCTACACAACCTATGCCCAACGATAGTCTAACTCAGGCATAGCGCGTTGCACGCATCGCCGACGATGTCGTGGCGTAGCCTATTAAAAGGCTGACGCACAACGATTCGAATCATAACTGCCGTAGAAATGGAAGTGACAACATCACGGTCACACCTTGGCGATCTTGCCAGCGTATGCCGACATAAGAAAAATGTGTCTAAAACGTTGGGGGCACGTCAAATACGGTATGAGTAAGTTTGGTATACGTGAGTAGAATGCTAAAGTACGCTATCATACGTCGTAGTAAGTAGAGTACGTCAAGAAATTTTAAACATGTTCAAAATTTTACGACGTACTCGGCGTATGACACACGTTCCGCATGCGATGGGGATAAGTTTTACACACGATATGCGGACGCTTACACACGTCCACAAAGGCTACTTATAAGCTACTCATAAGTCGAAACACGTCGCGGTAATGTCTTTTTTACGCGAAACTTATTTCTAACTTATGTTTGACGTGCTTTGAACCAATTCTTTACGTAGTCCCAACACACATCGACGTATGTAGACGTATTCCAATGACGTCTTCCGGTCGACAAAAAAAATAAATGAACGTGTTTCTAGCTTACAACTGCCATATCAAGACGTGTTCCCAGCGGTTTTGGGAATTGGTATATAAAAATGGTGTTCATAAAAGGGGAACCCAACAGTGTTTTCGAGTCCTTTTTGAGTTGATGTCCATGTCAGCAGTATCAGTATCAGTATCAGTATCAGTATTAGTATTAGTATTAGTATTAGTATTAGTATTAGTATTAGTAGTAGTTTGTTCATGTTGGCAGTAGTAGGTGAGTGTGAGGGGGAGGGTGTGGGTTATGATGGATCGTCCTTGAGTTTAACGATTTAAATGATAAATTCAACGATTTTAATAGCTGCATCTCCACTATTGAAAGTAGACGCTTGCGCTCAACAATTGGATTTTTTTACACTCAACAACTTTTAAACGGTACCACTCAGCTAGTTTCATTGTTTACAATGAACGATTTAAATTGCTGTCACTCGCCTTTGTTTTTTGACGCTGGCGCTCGGAAATTTTAATCGTTTCTATTGAACGTGTTAAAACGCTCAAACCCCACTGTTGAAAGTAGACGCTTGCGCTCAACAATTGGATTTTTTTTTACACTCAACGACTTTCAAACGGTACCACTCAACTATTTTCATTGTTTACAATGAACGATTTAAATTGCTGTCACTCGCCTTTGTTTTTTGACGCTGGGGTTTGGAAATTTGAAGCGTTTCTTCTGAACGTGTTAAAACGCTCAAACTCGACTATTTTAAATAGACGCTGCCGATGGACAATTGGAATCATAGCCAAGCTAGACATCGAAGTGTGAACATCCTCGTCATGCCGAAGAAAAGTTTGAAGAATGCTGCAAATAAGTGTCCTGGCCGTGGCCGTGGACGCTGACGCAAGGACGATCCATTATACCGACGTCTTTCAGCCTATGAGTAACTTAAAAGTAAAGTCTGTCGACGTGTGGCAACGATCGCGTAACGTGCCAACAACACGTTAATCATAGGTTAGAAATAAGTTTCGGGTACGCTAAACATTACCTCGGCGTGTCTCAACTTATGATTAACTTACAAGTAGCATGTGTTGATGTCTGTCAACGATCGCAGACCGTGCATACAACTTGTGGCCAGCGTAGCGGAACGTGTGAGTCATACGCCGGCATACGTCGTGAAATTTCAAGCATGAAAAAATTTGAGGACAACCAAAAAGTACAACGTTTAAAGCCAACGTACAACGAGGTATGGCAGTGTTTTTCAGCGTGCTCTCAATGTTATCAAAACTTACCCATAACGTATTCAACGTGTGCCAGCGTTTTAGAAAAAAAGTTCAAAAATCGGCACACGTTGGCTAAAACGTCAAGGTGTGACCGGGCCTTAACATATCTTGCAAAAACTTCGTTTTGCCAAGATAACAAACAGACAGAATTACTGACAATGAGGGTCACCTATTTTGGCGACCCAATAATGCAGCAAAGTAACTTAAGAAAAAGGTTTTAAAATCTTACCTTAAAACCCCTTCGGCTTGCATACAATATCCTAGAAGGGCACTACTCTTCGACGTCACAATGTTGACCGATATGCCTCCGCCCACATTATTACAAACTTGTACCAAGTTTGATTGAAATCCCTTCAGCTGTTCTCAAGTATCACATTTTTACCTGACATGACGTCTGACCTATGAATTATTGATGCCAAAATCGAATCAGTTCATATTTGCATCATAATATATACTTATGCCAAGTTTGGTCAAAATCCCATCACTGGTTCACAAGTTAGCACGCCAACATAATATTTACCTGATGGGACCTATGACCTTTGACCTCGGGACCTCATAATCTCATCAGTTTATCTATACATCATTATACATAATTGTACCAGATTTGACTTGGATCCCTTCAACTGTTCTTGTGTTATTGCGGTAGCGAAAACCTATCACGGACAGACGTAGGGACAGACAGACTGACAGCTGGACGGACAACCCAGAAACACAATGCCTCTGGAGGTTTTGTTGGCGGAGGCATAAATAAAAGGAGCAGAGAACCCGTCTCTGATGGATTCGTATATCTCACCTCAAATGAGCAATTTTTTGGAATGTGTATAGGTAGAAATGGGAATTCAGCAATAAAAAATACAGTGAGCAGATATCGCAGTGGGTGGAGCCGGTAACCTTGGCAACCTAGTTCCATTCAACGAGCAAAGATTTCCAATCCATGCTTGTGGTACCTCCAAAGAACTGTTTGGGAGCGAGGATGAAATTATGGAAGCTCGGCTGGGAAACTTCGGCACTTTTTGAGCCTACCACCTGGCTGAAGATCACCGAAGTTCTTTCCATGCCAACCGACCACCTCCAGGCACCTATCCCTCTCCACATGGCTTCTTCAACCCTGACCTGCCCCTCTCTCTCCTCCCCATTGCTTTGCTTTCAGCAATTTCCATTCGGTGTTCCTCACAGAATTTTATTCTGGTTTCCCATTCGATCATCCGTAAATCAGTAGTTTGGTTCACTTTGGGATATCAGTTTTGATTTGTCATTGCAACTTATGATGCAATGCAAATGGTGCATGGGGAAGTCATCTAAAACTATTTTCTGGGGGATTTTTCCGATTTTCTAAGAGGTGTAACGGTTTAAACTTTACACTGTATTTATTTTAGTTACATGTTCATTTCAATGTCACCATACTTTAAATGTTGTTCTTCTTTCGGCTGCTCCAGTTAGGGGTCGCCACAGCGGATCATCCGTTATGATCCGCAAACTGATTTGGCACAGGTTTTACGCCGGATGCCCTTCCTGACGCAACCCTGGTCGCCTCTTACGACACAGGGATAAGGATTGGGTTTCGCCATGATTCTGGACTGCCCTACACCCTCTCATAGCGCGGCCCTGCACAGAGCCCCCGTCCTCAAGCGATCCTCCAACCCAAGCCTCCGAGTAGCCGGATTACAGGCGCATGCCACTACGCCCGGTGTCACCATGCTTCTATTCCATTAAAACATACCTCAAAGACCTTTAGATCCTGTTTAGACCCCACAGCCCTCATACACCCTTTTTACACCCCACAGACCAGTGGTGATTATTTCTTTCTGTGTGCTGGAAGGAATAATCACCACTGATGGTGTTTAAACCAGAATAGAAGAAATTTCACTCACATTTAAAAAAATACAATCACGTGTTGTAAGTTAACTCCTTCCTCGTCACTCCAGCGGCTGGTGAAGAAGGATTTATTGGTGTTGAGCCGCCGCCGCTTTTAAATGACGTTGAAGATGGTGAGCAGAGGAGAAAATCCTGTTCATTGTCATCGTGGTTGTTCAGCCGAACAAACGAAATCCACTTCGCTCATGTCGAACAAGAGTCAATATTAAATATTGAAGTGTTGAGTGACTCGTGAATAAGAATGACAAAAGGCTTATAAGGAAAGGCATGTGAGCTCCCAATCATGTTGTGATAACGAGTTCCCTTGAAGAGGACCTTGTTGCATCCACTGAGTCTATTGGCTCTCTGGAAGGATTCCACCGATTGGCTACTAGTGTTCACACATTTGCTTTATTACAAATATTAGCAAAAAGTAAAGAAAATTTAATGACTCATGACACTAGCTCCCCCCTAGATAGATGATCAAAGAGAGACGATCAATTATGATGTGGACATCAGCGTTATTAAATGCCTGCACAAATCTCTTCGGCTAATGGACATGTCTGCTGGAATGAATTTTCCTCACATCTGATGCAGTTGTCGGTGTCAAAGCGGTTGATGCAGATGTGGATGGGGCTGAACTCAGTGCTCTTGTGTGTAGACTCACAAGAACAGTGGGAGTCGATGTCACTGGAGTTTGTTCTGCTGTAGCAGTAGGATGAGTTGTATCAGACTCTTTATCCGTGTCGGTGGCCTTGAATCTGTCTAAACTGACCGTTTCAGACTTCCCATTAAAATCAAGGATGAAGTACTTCTCCTTCCTGATAATTACTCAGAAGGGGGCCGGTAGAGAGGTTACAAAGAAGCCCTGACAGTGTCATCACGTACAAAAACATGGGTACAAGACAACAGATATTTGGGCAGATTTGTGGGACTCTGCTGAGCTCTGGTGGGGATGTGATGTAACTCACTCATTGTCCTTCGCAGTCTGTCCACATAAATTCTCAGGAATGTTTGCCGGAATGTTAGTCAGAGCAACAAATTGCCAAGGAAGGCGAAGTGTTGCTCCAAAAACTAACTCTGCTGCGCTGCAACCAAGATCAGGTTTCACAGTGGCATGACTGCCCAAAAGCACTACCGGTAAGTTTTCCATTCAGCGATGTGGGTCTGCTTGTGCTCTGAGTGACGACTTAAGCTGTCGGTGGAACCATTCGACAATCTCATTTTGCAGCGGGGTGGAAAGAAGTAGTTCTGGTGCATTTAACCTCCAAGTAACTCAGTCAGCATTTTGAAAAGGGTGGACTCAAACTGTCATCCTCTGTCAGTGGTGATAAATAGATGGGGCACCAAACACTGCAACCCATCTGGAAACGAAACCCATAACGAAAGCTTTGGCTACGGTCTCTGCCGCTATGTCCGGTATGGCAATTTAGTTTCTGGCCTCCTAATGGAATGGTCAATGCACGTTAGTAGATATGTGTTACCACCAGATGGTGGAGGAGGTTCGGCAAAATCAATGATCCGTGATCCGTGATCCAGAGTGCTGGAATATGATTGCTGGAAGTGCTGGAAAAAAAAAAAACCATGATCAAAACGGGCATCAGAAGATGCGAAGGTACCTAATGGTGTTTCCGTGTGACGATGTATTATCGCTCGTTGACACCGTAAACAGGCTCAGGATGAGTTTCTCACACTGCAGTTCATTCCCCACCAGACAAAACGTTGAGTCACTAGGTGCTGTGATGCTCTGATACCAGGATGAGCTAGATTGCACTAAGCATCAAATACGGCCCATCTGAATTCAGCAGGAACAAATGGATGAGAAGTACTAGTGGATAGGTCACAAACAATAGTTCCTTCAGAAATAGGGAGAGGTACTTCACTGAACTTGAATGATGTGGAGCTGGCTCTGAGATGCTGAAGTTCATCATCCCCTGCTGCGCCTTGGAAAGCCTGTTGAAATTGATGGAGGTTGTTGTGTTGACAGCATTGATATTGAGCCGTAAGGAGCATCAGCCGCAGTATTCTCCTTACCACTTACATGACGTATATCAGTGGTAAATTGAGAAATGTAGTCAAGGTATCAGACTTCTCTTGGGGAACAGCGATCAGGTTTTGCCTGAAAAGCATGTAGTAACGGCATATGTTCAGTGTAAACACAAAACTGCCCACCTTCAAGCACGTGACTAAAGGAGCTGTACCTTGTCTCTGGCTGCAACCTTTTGAAAAAGAAGGAAATAGACTCCCACTTCCCTTCCACATGCTGTTGGAATACTCCACCAGCTGCCACATCTGACGTGTCCACCATGATACATAGTGGTGCGTCTGACTTGGGATGGACAAGCATTGTGGCCTCTGCTAGCGAAGATTTAACTGCAGTAAAGCAGCGACACATTCGTTGGAACAAACCAGAAGTCTTTTTGGCTCCTTCCCATGTCATGTGAGGAGGTCAGTTAGAGGATGAAGGGTGTCTGCACAGTTTGGGATGAATCTCCTGCAGAAATTCACCATGCCCATAAACTCCTGTAGCTTGGCACTGTTGGCTGCAAGTAATCCTAGATCGCTTTGACCTTGTCAGACAGTGGATGAATCACATGCTCGTCAATCAAGGGCCACAAAAACTGTAATGAGGGCACCCCAAATCCTGCAGTTGTGGTACAGGGTAACAGTTTGGTACTGTGTTCCATTTCAGTGTGTGGTAGTCACCACAGGGTGTCAAATCACCAGACATCTTCTTCTGGACCATAGGTAAAGGTGAGGACCAGTTGCTGCTTGAAGGTCAAAATGATACCCAGCTCAAGACAGTGAAACTCAGCTTTAGCAATTGCATAACAACTAGTCGACGTCGGAACTAGTCGACGTCGGCGAGCCGCGACCAGAGGGCCATGTGTGTCAATGTGGTGAGTGGTGGAGTTTTTGACCGCCACTTTACTGCAGGTTGGCAGAGTTATGTCTGGTTACTGTTGAAGCATGGCATCATAACTGGCCATGCGGTTGGACTTGACAAACATTGGACTGACAGGAGGCACGTGTGCGGTGATACCTTTGACACAAAGATTTGTGGTAGAGTTGAAGAGCCTTTGGTTTTTGACATCCACCAACAATCCAAAATGCTTCAAGAAATTGGCTCCGATGATAGGGATGAGTAAGTCAGCAATGATAAATATCCATCGGTAAACAAGCCTCAGGCCAAGATTGAGAGTTATCAATCAATCGTTCACCGTATGTGGAAATGGTGGATTTGTTGACAGCAGCTTGGAGAGTAAATGCAGATGGTTTACGTTTGTCCATAACCACTGGGGGTAAAACGCTGACCTCAGTTCCAGTGTCACCTAAAAATTTGGTGCCAGTGGTCCGGTGTTCCTGTCACTGATGAAAAATAAGCGACTTGGTTGATGGTCGCCAGATTGACTTGTCACTGATAATCGCTGACTGTGGCGCTTCCTGACTGGGAAACAGGGCAGCTTGTGAAGTTGCAAGGCTGAAAGCATTGTATGCATTCTTCCCAAATCGCCAATGATACCAACACTTGCTCCCTGCATGTTGCTGTGCACCAGGACTACAGGATTGTCGTCCCTTCCTTCGCTGGTTCCCATGGGTCCAACTCCGACCACGCTCTTCTTTAAGATGGCATGGAAGGGTCAATAATCTCTTTGACTCTCTAGAAAATCCTCTTTATCTATTTGGTGATGACTCCACCAATCCCTCATCCTACAGACAAGCAGGCTGCAGCCGCTTCCCTCTTTTCAGACCTTGACAAAATCACAAGCTTGTCAAACACTTGGAATTTGTCTTTCAATCCTGACAAATCTTACTCTCATCATCTCTCTCCAAAAGGACCGCCTGGCCACCCTCCTATCCACTTTCTTAACAATCCTCTTGAGGAAGTTCAGTCATTCAAACTCCTGGGTCTCACTATCACCCACGGTCTTTCTTGGGTAAACCACATTTCTAAGTTAGCCTCCAAAAGCCAGTCGCCGACTGGGCATCCTCCGCCGTGCAAAGTCCTTCTTTGGCACAATTGAACTCCTATCCACATACAGTACAAGGCCTTCATCCACAGCATGGTGGTGTACTGCTCTCCTCTCTGGGCTGGCTTCACTGCCTCACGACCTGCTCAACTTGACGCCATGGAGATCAAGACCTTCAAGATCATTGGAATCTTCCACGCTGAAGCTTAGTCTATGGGTCTATGGGTCTATCACTTAGCCATCACAGACAGGCCGGTGGTCTCTTTGTCTTCTTCCGCCTCCTTTCTGGTCTTTTACCCTCTGCTCTTTCTGTGCTTTGTCCCCCCCCCCAACCCCCCACTCCCTCAGCTTTCTGCAGGGCTAAAATGGTCCACCATCAACCCCCTTCTAGTAAGACTACCTCAATCCAGTATCACTGTTCACATCCACTCATTTGTTCTTCTTTTTTTCCCACCTGTGGAATCAACTTACACATCTTCGTCAATCTCATTCTTCCCTCCAGGTCGTCAACAGCTGTTCACCACCATCTCAGATTGTCCTCAATCCTAAACCATGATCTTTTCTACCCTCGTTAACTCTACCCAAATTCCTCCTCCTCCCAAATTTCCAATTTTCTCTCCTTGAAATTTCCTTCCATGTCCAACTTGTCTACCCCATGCATGCGTGTTTTGTGTCCTGTTTTTGGCTGTTACGTCCTGATCCGTTCACTATACTCACTCTTCTACAAGCCTCGACTATGTATACAAGTGTGCACATTTATATTTACAATTCAATTCTAACTTCAGTTTCCCATCTACTTCTGGGCAAGCACAAACACCACCATGGGGCGCTATTTCGGCTACATACATACATACATACATACATACATACATCTGGGATAGCTGCATTCTATTAAATCTAGATGGTCTAACAGGGTCTATATGTCGATAGGGTCTACAGGGGTATAATGATCTAAACTCTAAAGGGTCTAAGGAGCCTGAAGGTGTCTAAGGGTTTGAAAGGGTCTAATGGGTTTAAAGGGTCTAAAATTTCTAAATGGATCAAATAGGTCTAAAGGGTGTGCAGGTCTAAGGCAGTGTTTCTCAAGGTGGGGCGTGGCAATATGTTGGTGGGGGCATGAGGATTCATAATTAATGAATCAATACATGATCACTTTCATTGCTTTGCACTTTCAAATTTTCAAAAGTTTGAAGCTGCGACTGATGCCTCATAGCGTCATAACTAAAAACTGCTTCACCGCGCCCTTGTTATAGTCAATCCGCCGGTAAGGCGTGCCCTTGATCAATTCAATGCTGTTACGTCACTATGACTCGCTTTTCGTCAAGGGGAATTCCTTATATGTAGTATATACTGTAGTGTCTCCAATCATGGTGGGGCGCACGATTTTTTTGAAAATCAAAGTGGGTGTGGGACAAAAAAGGTTGAGAAACACTGGTCTAATGGATCCTAAGGGGTTCTAAGAGTGTTTTTGGTCTATCGGGGTTTAACAGATCACAAGGGGTCTAAATGATCGATGGAGTTTAAGGGGTCTAAAGGGTCTAAAGGATCAAGGGGTCTCAGCAGTTTAAAGGGTCTAAAAGTATGTTCCAATCGTAAGTAATTAATGGACATGTAGGAGTTTCTGATACATATGTGATAGCTGCATGATAGTAAGATTATAATTCTGCCTCGTGTTGGTTTAACGGTTAAGGTGGCTGGCTTCAGAATTTAGGGTCTGAGTTTGAGCCCCTGCCTTTCCGTTAAATAATACCAGGTGCGTTGACCCAGCCTGTCATCCTTTTGAGGTCGGTAAAATGAGTACAGTACCAGCTTACTAGAAACAGGAGGCACCGCATCAGTGGCACAGCCATGCTCCCAGCAATGATGCAACAAAGCAGCTACAGGCTGCATTCAAATTAATAAAGCAAGATTATTTATTGTCTTTCATCGTCGGTTTTCTGTGCCATGTATCTCATGTGTTTATCAAATTGCACATATTCCTAAAGGCAGAGACGCCATTAGGGGATGTGCAACCTATGCAATTGCATGGGACCCCGAGATAACAAGGGGCCCCCCGAGAGTGGGATCTCACCTTGCTGACAAACATATCAACTTGTGAGTGGTGAAAAACACAGCACAAAGGGAATGCTCCATCAATCCATGTTAAGGAAGGAAATTAATTGATTGAAAAAGTTTTCCCTGATGCTGTTGACATAACTATTAAAAATTAGGTGATGTTATTATTAGTAGAGAAAGCAAGTGAAGTAATAACTACGTTTAATGTACACAAATGCAACAATAATCACAATAAAATTGTATAATTCCTAATGTTAATACATATCGATATTGTTGAAGAAATCCACGCGACAATTTATTGTACGATCACAAAACACCCCCATTGGTAAATGGGCTAACCCATTGGTTCCCAACCTATGGTCCAGTGGTCCACGAGTAAACAGCAGGTGGTCCATAAGTTACTCCCCCCTACCAAAAAAGTTATCTTTCAGGTTGTGCATGTTTACTCAATAAACGCAGGTCGTTCAATTCACCTCCTCGACTTCCATCATCTATTTATACATATGTTCTTTCCTGTACTCTTCTACATTTGCTCGCTTTTGATGAAATTCTAAGCGGAGCATTCAAAGCAGCTGTTTTAACTGAAATGGATAGGAATATTAACTTTCCATTCATGTTCAACAATGACGTATATCATAGTCTGCCACAATGTTACATCACATCCTGTACACTGTGCAATCATGTTTCCACTTTCGTGCTGCATCCCACCAAACTTGTCTTCATATTTCCAGAGTGTATTTTTAAAAATAATACCACGACTGGTTCGACTTGGTGAGCAGTGAACACACACAGTGCATTGCAGAATGGAGAGATTTCTTATACGAGCGAGTGGTAGCGGGGACCAGCCTGGGCCTACGACTGGAATCGAAGAATCTCATCAGCCACCTTAAAGGTCCCATGACACTCAAAACTTTCTGGTTATTTATATATTAACTTGACCTTCCTAGTGAAGAAATCACCCATGTTTCTTTTTTAAAATCAACAATGGGATAATTAGACCAATATTTCAAACATTTGTAGTGCTTTTCACAACTTGCTATGCTTCGCCCCTAAAAAAGTGGGGTTCAGCCGAACCGCAGGTCACGTGACCGTTGAAGTCATCTCCAGAACGCGACTCGCTCAGAGTCGATTGATTAGACGTCGCGCATCGTATAAAGTACGTACATATGCATTGTGCACATTTGTTTGCTATCTCACTGATCGTCTTAATTCCTGTGAATGTTTCGCGGAAGTTTCCTCACACACAGAGACAAGAAATTCTGCTTCTGAGCCGTGTATGCACAACAATCACAAGGCAATTATTTATCCCTTTACTACCTTGTCGTAGTCATGTACAAATCCAATACATGTATGCACAATAAAGGGCTGTACCATGTCCACAAAATATTAAATGTGACTGTTGAACGTTTCCATTAAAAAAAAACTTACAGGGACATACAAGTAAAATACTAAAGATTAATATTGCATCATTTCAAGGCGCAAGGAGATAATTATAGAATAAAACAATGTGAAAAACTTGCACCCACATTTTGCAGCTTATTGAATTGTTCGTTGAAACCAGCCTGCTGGGACAGGTACGATTCCACATACATGCAAGCCAGGTATGGCTGCACTCGACATACATGGGTTTATTCTAAAGTGAAGGTACTGCTTCCATTGGCTTGCTATTCATTAACATTTAGCCAAAATGCTGCAATAAATGAACAGGGAAAAATATGTTGGCACAACTATGAAAGACAAATTTATCTGTCCCATTACACGGCCTCATAGCCTTGGGACTCTTACGCATTGACTTATACATTGTGTGCATGCTAATACAAGTTACTTGTCAACTCTAGATTTCTAGACTAGTCCGATAAATCCGTCGTCCGTCCGACTAGTCCGATAAATCTGACGTGCTGTAGCTTTCTTTTATTATTCTCTTTTCTTCATTGTTTTCTACTGGCGCTACATGGCGACAGTAGGAATAAAATAAATAAAAATGCAACAGAACGTCAGATTTATCGGACTACTCGAGACAATTGTGTCACAAGGTGTGTTCTGCACACAAGTTTTCATCGTATCCGGACAGCGAGATTTCTTCGTTTTATGCGCGGAGAGACACGACCGATGACATGCGCTGGCCTTGATTGCGATTCATTCGCCGCGGAGCAACATGTCTGCTGCGCTGCGCTGGTCACATCACTAAAATAGTTCTGATATCAAGCAGTATGCAAGTAGAATTTACATTATTGAATTACGAATAGGATTTAGTCTAACCAGTTGTTATTGCCAAGTCTTCCTTCGATGTCCTCCCGATCATCATGAACTCCGGGAATTTCATCACCAGTTGCCTCTGCTTGTCCTGTTTCAGGCTCGAATTGGTAAGGCCGTATTCCATTTCCAGCTGCCTGAATTTCACCTCCCGCGACTACGTTATCCGACAATTCTCCACTTCATTCAGACCAAAATCCTTCATTTTTCTCACACTCACTGTCGCCACCAGACAAATCAAAGTCCATGTCATCCATTATTCAAAACCAAATGTTTGATTTTTAAAGCAGAAATGAACGAAGCGTTTGAGTCGACCAATCGAATGTGGAAACACACAGGAAGCCAATACAATCACGGAGACCACCAACCCGAGTAATTTGCGTGCAGCCTTTGTTCTTGAGATGACGTCATGTGGGTTACGCGTCGTTCAGTAGATTTCGGCAGAATTTTTATGGGCGTTCCCTAAGAGTATTTTTTATTTTTTACATTTTACAGAACGAGTATTGTGAGAAAACATTGTCAAATCAGAATTAACAATTAAAACCTCCTTTAGGATATATATATATATATATATATATATATATATATATATATATATATATATATATATATATATATATGCAATTTTAGTACTTTTAAAAGGAAAGAAAGCCTCCACGTCAGAAATATAATCCAGAATATTTAACCTTGGCATTTGCATTTATTGGATCCGAGGATGAACCAAAGCCACAGTGCGTTGTTTGTCAGGAGGTATTGTCAAACAAAGCGCTTAAACTCGCGAAATTGTACCGCCATCAATCTACAAAGCATCCGGAATGTGAAAAGAAGCCACATTGAGCTTTTTCAACAAAAGAAACAGGAACTTTTCCATCAGGAGTTTACAATGCGTAGAATGACAACTGTACTTGATAATGGTTTGAAAGCATCTTTCCTAATTTCGCTGAGGATTGCAAAGTCCAAACCCCCCACCACAGTTGGGGAACATCTTGCGATGCCATGTGAGGGATGTGTGTGAGTGTTTATTTGACTCCAAAGCTGTAAAAATAATATTAATAATAATAACTTGCCTCCATTCCAATCTCAAACAATACAGTTTGTCATCACATTCAAGACATGTCACTCGATATAGAAGAGCAACTTTTTCAACATCTTTGAGGAAAGAGATTCACCATTCAACTTGAATCCAGAGACATTGCTGGTTTAGCTCAATTACTTTCTGTTTTTTCAGGTTTTTTTTAGTTTTCAAATGTTGTGAAAAAAGGGGGTAAGTGGTTCAACGTGGTCCATATATGGAAAAAGGTAGGGAACCACTGGACTAACCCATGCGCATGGTGGCGGAACATTGCGGTTCTTAAAATCAAAGCACCTGTCCCAGGGATGAAACGAAACGACCCGAGCAGTGCTGAAAAGCTGGAAAAGCAACAATAGAGGGAAAGGGTTGAAAAGCACCTGAAATTACCTTTCTTCAAGTGCTTTCTTTCTTTAACAAGTGCTGGGGTGTGTTCGATTACCAATCAGCTTGTGGAGCGCACGCCAAATGGTTTAACCTTCACACTCCAACGAAAAGGTTGATAAGGAACGACTGGCTCGGCAAGTGATAGTAAGCTGATTGGTAATGGAACACTCCCCTGGATCAGCTTTTTGTGTGAGTTTGTATTTTCAACTGGCAGTGAGATTAGGGGATAAAACCGTTATTCTAATTGCATTGAATGAGAAATTCACTTACGGGAGTTATTATCCCTTTTATAATAGTCAATTATTGTATCATGTTATTATCCCTTTTATAATAGTCAATTATTGTACTATTATTCCTGGTGTTGGCTTAATGGTTAGGTTGGTGGCTTAGGATCCAAGGATCCTCAGTTCAAATCCTGCTTAGCTGTTGAATTAATCCCAGGTAGGGTTGACTCTGCCCATCATCCTTATGAGGTTGGCAAAATAAGTACCAGCATGCTGGTATTCTGTGTTGGAGTGGTGACATGTCCAGGATTGTTCCCAATAGCCAAGGAGACTGCTTAGGCAGCACTAACGCTCTGCACAGAGTATGGTCCCAATGAATGGAGTGGAATTGTACTATTATTTTTATTAATACTAGTACGTGCCCGTACATGCGTGCCCATGCGTGCGTGGCCGTACGTGAAAAAAATTTTCACACCGCGAGCCAGAAACAACAACCACACAGGCCGTTCCTTCGCTCTCGCGTGCCCGTGCATGCATGCCTGTACGTGCACCCCCCCCCCAAAAAAAACAAAACTTTCAAACAACCACACAGGCTGTTCCTTCGCTCTCGTAAATGACGACTGGATTGGGGCATTGTGTTTATCTATAAATGTTGTTCGTCTTTCGGCTGCTCCCATTAGGGGTCGCCACAGCGGATCATCCGTTATGATCCGCATACGGATTTGGCACAGGTTTTACGCCGGATGCCCTTCCTGACGCAACCCTGGTCGCCTTTTACGACACATGGATAAGGATTGGGTTTCGCCATGATTCCGGGCTGCCCTACACCCTCTCATAGAGCGGCCCAGCGCAGATACCTGTCCTCAAGCGATCCTCCAACCCAAGCCTCCGAGTCGCCGGATTACAGGTGCACGCCACTATGCCCGGTTGTGTTTATCTATAAATGCGCATAAGAAATCGAGAAATTATTAGAATACATTAAGTCATCACTATCTGGAAGTGGTGCGTGCCCATATGGAATGTTTACATGCATTCCACGAATTATCGCTTGCATTGAAGTAACAACTGCTGTGATACTTACACACACAGAGTTAATTAAAATCAAAATTAAAATAAAGTTTACCTCCCTGTCTTTGCTTGCCATTGACCATTGCCACTCCTACAGCACGGTAACTAAGGCACCGATTCCCATCGTAACCGGCACGGCCCGTGACGTCATCGTCGGCCGGCCGCGCTCCGGCCTACGCAGCCACGCCTACGCAGCAACGTGTCCTTTCATTGGTTGGTAAATAAATGGCCATAACTTGGGAAGCACTTGTCCGATTAATATCAAACCTTGAAAAGGCACACCCACAGGGCCCCAGCAATATACCTGGCAAGTTTCAATTAGATCGGACCAGTGGTTGTCGAGAAACAGCGGTCACAGAGACAGAGACAGACACACACACACACACACACACACACACACACACACACACACACATTGATGGAATTATAGATAGATTATTAGTTATTTTACAAAACTGTAATGTTAATATTATTATTATGCTATTGTCATTATTCTTGTTATTACTTTTGTCAATTGAAGTGGCCTTGGAAAAATACTTCGATAAGGTGGAACGATATACGAGGGTGGGGGGGGGGGGCAATAAAACATGGGAATTCCTCCACATTTTTTTTGCAATCGAGTCGAAAGCAAAATCGGCTAAGCAAGTGTGAAAATAACACAAAGTCCTCTTACTCGTGATACAAATTAAGGATTCTGAAATGTCACTCGTAATACCTTCTTCAACCACCACCGGACGCGGCACTACACGGTACACATTTACAAAGTTTTAGCATAGCCCCACCTTCGGCACTCCTGGTGAGAAGTGGAGGCTGTGGGGGAGGGGGACAAATTAAATTGCTGAAACCTTTGCCATATGACCCATCATCCCCTTTGCAAGTTTAATTGAGATTGCATAAGTAAAGACCGAATCCATCGACATCAGACAGACAGATGCCAAAACACATATTTTAATCTGATGACAGATTGGCAGGGCTCACGGAGGGGGGGGGGGGCACGAGGCTATTATTGCGTTTTTCCATGGGGTCCTCAAATGACCAACACCGCCTCTGCCTTCAGGCTGCCCATATATCTATTCATGCCCTTTTTCCGTAATGATGATTCGGTTAATTTACAACTCCTGGAGGGAAATAAATGAATTTGGGTAATCTCTTTGTTTGGCTCATCGTGTGAAATCCGTTCAGACTCGAGGTGTCAAAACTGCTCAGGAAGCACTTTCTGAATTTGGCCTTGTAGTTTGGATATTCCTGGGATTAAATTCTTGCATTTACCATTCCCTCCTTTAGTCACTTGCGGTTGTTGTTGGGGGCTGTACATGCAACGATACATTGTTTATTTTACATGAAGTGCACAATTCTTAATTCAGTGATCAAGTTGGAATACCACATATCAATTAATATAAGAACAAATTGCAAAATCTTCAAATATGTGGGAGATACCATTTTGTGTTCCCATCTGAACACCTTCATCATGATACTGGAAAACCAGATTCACAACTCATAATCGCATGTTGATCTGCCAATTGCACCCTAACCTAATACAATGTGACAGTTTAAAGTTGGGTCTGGAATCAAAACCCAGACCAAGAAAGATTAGAAAATGGATTATGATGCTACGTCTGCACTATCTCGTCACTGATTAAATGATGAAGTTTGAGTTGACAAACATGTAATGAATGATGAAGTTGACAACATGAATGCAAAATATTTTCATAAAGGATGACATTCGACAGGAATATGTTTTAGATTATATTTTAGAAGAAAAAAAATACAACCACATCATACGTGTATGGAAAATAAGCGGGACCAGCTCTCCCTCCACAAGCAACTTGGAAAAATGTGGTGTGTGACAATGTGTGGGTCAGATATTAATTTCGGTTGAAACCACAGGGATGTCCTCATGTCCTGTGGCTGTGGGGCTGGATTCCCCCTCTACCCCAACTTATTGAAGATTATATGATTCCCTCCCAAGTTTCAACGAAGAAACTTGTGTTCCACGGAACACACACCGGTGGATCCATGATAGTGATTTGGCCACATGCAATCAACACCATCAGGACCGAAATAATCCCGAAGAAACGTTTCATAGCAACAAGTACGACTCAATCAGCGGACACGTGGGGTGTTCAAAAAGTTCCCAGAACTACGAAAAGCCAACTTTTCCCTTTTAAAAATCGCGACATCTTCGTGTACATACTGTACGTGACTCCTAAAGAAAATTAAAATCCCCCAAATTTATTGAACATACACTTCAACGTACATTGAGAAATAAAACATCGGCGTTTCTCGGCCTGCGGGTGCCTCGGTCCGGGAACTTTTTGAACGAGCCCGCACGTCCACGCTGCCACGACCAAACAACGTTTGAGCAAACCGCGTGCCGGTGACATTCGAGCGGAAGTGCAGTGGAAACAATTCGTTCCGGGTCCGAGAGACGGAGCCGCGAAGCGCTGTGACTTTAAATCAAAAAAACAAACTTCGGACGATTGGGGGCGTCAAGGGAAACACATCAATAATCACAATCAGGCGGATCGTGTTCACGTGATTATTGCAGCAAAAAAAAAAATATATATATATATATATATATAAGATGTCTTTTTTTTTTAACCTAAACATGGGCAGGAGACGCGGGAGCGGCGGCTTCACCGGTCCGCGCCAGGTGATCCGGACGTGGGTACTCACTGTCCGCCATGATGGGCGCGCGGGGTTCAGTCGGAAGCTCATCGGACCGCGAGGGAGGAAGCGCGAGCAAGAGGAGGGCCAACGCTCCGCGCCGATCGCGTGCGAAGGCGAGATGGTGCTCACAAGTGTAGGGAGGAGACGGGGGAGGTGGCATGATCATCCGAGCCGAGGGAGGGGCCACTCCGAGCCGGGTGCTCATGGACCGGACGCGCTCTTTACGCATTATGATGCGCGTGTGCGCTATGCTCATCGCGGGGCTCAAACCCAGCTTTATAACCGGCCCCGTTCGTGCAATCTTGCACAATCGTTTGGCTCGATAAGCGACCAATTGGTCTCCCCCCCCCCCTCTACTCGATGACGCGTTCAGCCCCGCAGTGAGTTGGACTGGTGTACCGCTTCGTGTGTATACTAGGACTGCCACGCCTCGATCAATTTTACTCCCGAAAGGTCTTTAATGTCCGGGATCGACGGCATGATGTCCATTCCGCATTTTGTCGCTCGATCGAGTGGTTGTCCGGTGTAAGCAGGTATAGGAGCTCGTTCACTCGTTCACCGGTCCGTCTGTTTCCCGTTAACGACGCGATGCCGGAGACCCTCGACACCTTTGCTCTTGTGGTTCCTCATCACTGAGTTAAAAACCTTCACTGGTCGATTGGCCCCATTTTGGGAAGATGGGAACGCTTGGGATGCGGCCACAAAGTGTCGACACACAAAGGCAATCTGTTTGGAAGACAACACGACAGTAAGCTTCTCGCATGCAAAAGTGGGTTCAAGCAGATTGGACGGCCTCCTTAATGCTTCCTCTTCCAAATACGAGTCAAACGTCCGTTGTGATTTTATTCGCCGATCCCTCGCCAGACACAACCCTCACCGTCATCTTCGTTGTGTTGATGCTCCGTAAATAGTGTTGCATCATCAATGTGCCATTACCCATGGCAGGGAACCGGTGCTGCACAAGCGGTTTGGGAAAAGGTTACACTGGGTGGTTTACCGTTGCCCTCTTTGCAGTCTATTCGGACGGAAATTGTTGGACAGGTTGGGTGTGTGACAACATAGATCGGTATATAGATCCAGATCCGGCCTATCAGTGGGATACAAAACGTTACCTGTTCAGCCTGGTGGTGGCGGAGGTGTGTGCTTACCGAGTGCGGTCCAGTCCCTTAATTTGTTACAAACCAAAGAAGTCTCCTTTTGCTGAGCAGGGAAATTTAAATTGTGACGGCAGTGCTGGGAGCATTGTCAGGTGTGACCTATGAATTTCCCCAGGTCCCAGCAAATAGATATTCCTGATTTACATTTGCTAACACAACAAGGTCTCTCATTATCATTCACTAATATGTAAAGATTGCTCATTTTCATTCGCTGACGTGACTAAGCACCCCTCCCACCGCGAGATAAACACCACAACATTCTATTCATTAACATCAGGACATCAATCATTCCCATTCACTTACACCAAGACGTCCCTCATTCCCATTCACTTACACCACGAGGTCCCTCATTCCCATTCACTTACACCAAGACGTCCCTCATTCCCATTCACTTACACCACGAGGTCCCTCATTCCCATTCACTTACACCAAGACGTCCCTCATTCCCATTCACTTACACCACGAGGTTCCTCATTCCCATTCACTTACACCACAAGATCCCTCATTCCCATTCACTTGCATCATGAATCCTCATTCCCATTCACTTACACCACGAGGTCCCTCATTCCCATTCACTTACACCAAGACGTCCCTCATTCCCATTCACTTACACCACGAGGTTCCTCATTCCCATTCACTTACACCACAAGATCCCTCATTCCCATTCACTTACACCACAAGATCCCTCATTCCCATTCACTTCCATCACGATTCCTCATTCCCATTCACTTACACCACGAGGTCCCTCATTCCCATTCACTTACACCACGAGGTCCCTCATTCCCATTCACTTACACCACGAGGTCCCTCATTCCCATTCACTTACACCACGAGGTCCCTCATTCCCATTCATTAACACCACAAGATCCCTCATTCCCATTCACTGACACCACAAGGTCCATCATTCCCATTAATTAATATGAGGAGTTCCTCATTCACATTCATTAACACCACGAGGTCCCACATTCCCATTCATGAACACCATTAGGTCCCTCATTCCCATTCATTGGCCCCACTCGGTCCCACATTCATATTGTTGCGAATTCGCGCCCGCCGGCGTGCGATCGGCCGCTCGACTCGAATGGTGGCCGCCTCACCCACCTGAACGGACAATTTTACAATTTTGTCGTGACCCTCTCGGAACAACGCCGGGAGCTAGTCACGGGTGGGGGTTTAACCCCACCACGACCGTGCCAATTGCCCACCCGCGCAGGATAGGGTTGCTCACCAAATTCGATCTACCTAAGTACCTGCGCGGATGGTCGACCGGGCGATCGTACCTCGCCGCAGGCCAACTCCAGACACGAACCGCTTAAGCGGTCCGTTCCGTGCTATCGGGATAACCGAGCGGTGTTATCGTCGGCCTCGACGGTTCCGATTAATTATCGGGCGTATTAAGCCCACTACGAACCCTTTTACGTGAAGCAGGATGGAGGGTCAATAAAGAAAAGACGAAGCGAAACGGGAAAACAGTTCACACAATGCACATTTATTACGCGACACACAGAGAGCACACATATACAGCCAAACAGTCAAAATGCACATGTAGCAGTTCAAACAATAAAAGCAACGACGACGCAGGGTTACTACCAACTACGCGCACAAACGGCAACACTTATACAGTTCCACTTTACAGACGGCGCCAACACACATTTACTCAAAAGCAAAGGAAAGAAGCCACCCTCATAGACAAGGGGGCAGACGGGCCTGTAGGCCAATATGTGCGCGGGACCTGAAGGAGCGGCGAGGTCCGCGAGACCGGGTGGGTCCTACCCGCATCCTCGTGACGCGTTGGCGGACGAGCCGCAGATGTGGCCGCGTGGCTGTGCCCCGACTCCGTGCTCCTTGGCGGGTTTCGTTGGCACGACGTTTGGAGTGGGGTGGGAACGGGGCCCCCTTTGTTGCACTATCTCAGCACGGGGGAAAAGGGGGAATTGTTGATTCCCTGGGGGAGGGAGAATGGCTGGCTGGCTTGGGTCCCGCGACGAGCGATCTCCCACCGTGACCTCGTCGCCGACCGCCGTCTTTCTCGCCTCTGACCCGAGCTCCTTGGCCTCTTCCTACAAGTCTCCTTAGCTGACTGCAGAACCCAACTCGATGCCTTCGCCACCCAACTCCACACTCTGCTGCTGCCACACTCTGCTCTTCCAACCAAAAACTGACTCTTCGCCCTATTCGCATTGCACTCGCCGTTTTATAGGCCGGCAGGAGAAACAATATGCAAATTTCCGGATCAGGATGAGCTCGGGGGCGGAGCTACGCTCACCCATTGGACGGAAGAAAAGTGGGCGTGAACCTCCCCTGATCCTAAAATTTGCATATTTCGATTTCACACAGACGCGCTTGGAGGCGGGGCCAAGCCGCTCCGCGCTTGCTAATTCGACGGATCAGAAGTGGGCGTGTAGCGTTCTTGATCCGAATTTTCCCTCGGAAAGGCCGCTATTTGCACTCGCGGCTCGGTGCGTATCTTGAACGAGCTCAAGACAGCCCGACGCTCAGTGTTCACAGGTGGTGCGGGAATGGCCGTAGAAGGAGAGAGGTGAGGGTGGTGGAGGGTTTATCGGTGGTGGTTTGATGGTTATGGCGGTTGAGACGTGGTTGGTTCAAAATAAAGATAGAACAGAAAAACAGCTATCTCAAAGGGTCGCAGCCCGAATGAATCACATTTATTCCCTCAAAACAACGGGTTTGGGGCTAACTACACATGTACTTAGAGTTATCTCACCTACGGGCCCTTCATGGTGTTTTGCGAATTTCCACAGCCGTAACAATATTCATTAACACAACGAGGCCAAAGGGTGGAGACAACCATACCTGGTGCCCAACTGTGTCTGCAGATGTCCTCTTGCAGTTTGGTTACCTTTTTCTCGGAGGTTCGTGGCAGTATTAGCACTCTGGCCACCGTAAAACACTTCATTCCGCAAAACCCATAAAAAACGCAAATAAAACTGAAAACACACTCCATGGGAGTACCTCCTATGCAGATCCCCTTCGCAGGGCAGCTCACCAGATGACGGGATTTGGGCAAAGCCAAAGGCAAAAGCCTTTTGGGCAAATTTGGGTAAAAATGACCCCCATCCTTTGATAGGAGGAAAAGCACAGGGTAACCTTCCTGGGTCGGATTGCGGTGATGGGTGTCAGGGTAGTGCTGTGGTGACCTCCACCAGACGGTGGTTTCCTTGGGTTAACCTGAGGTGGTCCTTTCAGGTGGGTACTTGGAATATCCTATCCGGAAGTGAAGATGATCTGCTCTGTTATCATCTGAGCTCAAGCGTTTGAACAGTATTGTTGCACTCTTTGAGGTACAAAGACGAGATAGTGGCGAGATTATGGCGGGTGGTTACACCTACTATTGGTTTGGTCGTCCTGTTGGCGACCATGCCCAAGGAGTTGTTGTAGCTGTGTCCAATAAGCTCACTCCAATCATAATTGAGGTAACATCGGTCAATGAGCGTATTTTGAGACTAAGGATTCGTCACTCCTTGGGTGTTGTTTCTCTGGTCTCTGTATATGCTCTGACTGAGATGAGTGATCTCACCGTGAAGGACACATTCTACGCCACGCTTGAGTCTGTGGTTGATCAGTGCCCTAGGTGAGATACACTTCTAGTCTTGGGGGATTTCAATGCATCGACTGGAACTGATAGGGATGGTTATGAGGTGTGTGTTGGTCCCCATGGGTCAGGAACTGTGAACCTGAATAGCACTAAGTTCCTTGAATTTGCAAGAAGTCATGGACTTAGGGTGGCTGGTTCATGGTTTCAGCGCCCACAAGCTCATCGCTGGACTTGGTATTCCAATGCTGGCAGTGTGGAAAAAGAGGTTGACCATGTGCTCCTTAATGGTCGGCTGGAGGATGATCCAGAACTGCAGGGTCTACCGGAGAGTTCAGTTCCTCAATACCGACCACAGGCTTGTTATAGCAACTCTGAAGTTGCAGCTTAAATCCAGGAGAATGGTACCATCCCAGCTGAGGCTGGATGTTGGCAAGCTCAAGGATAATAAAACTATATGTGTGCTGAGGGTGGACAAGGAAGCCAATGCGCAAAGAATCTGTGAAGGGGTGGACTGTAGAGGATCACCTGTAGTCAAGTGATTCTCGTCCTGCTTAAAGGGGAATTCACGCATTGTGTTCCTCCAAGCCCATCCCTCGGTGTACTGCAGTTAGAGCGGAGGGTGGTGGCCACTTCACAGAGGATTCTAAAGTGAAGACCCTCTTGGCCAGTTAGTTTGAGCAGCTGTACCAAGCTGATCCACCAGCTGTTGAGATGGATGTCAGGTGTGTTACAATCCCTTGTGCTGACCCTCCAATCAACTGCGATCCACCTTCGTTTGTGGAAACACAGGCTGCGATGAAGCAGTTGAAATGGGGTAAAGCTCCTGGGATCTGCGGCATCCATGCTGAACTTATCAAGGCTGGTGGAAATGCTGCACTCGTGTCATTGCATGCAATTCTGTGCTCTGCCTGGAACACAGGCATCATCCAATCTGACTGGAAGAGGGGCCTTGTTGTCCCTCTCTGGACAAGGAAGGGTGATCGCCAGGACTGTGACAGCTACCGAGGGGTGACGTTGATCTCAGTGTCGGGCAAGGTCTTTGCTCGGATAATTCTTGATTGGGTTCGCCACCATCTGCTTGAGCACCAGCGTCCAGAGAAGTCAGGCTTTCCACCAAAGAGGTCAACGATTGACCGTATCAGTGAGGCTGCTCGCGGTGGGGGCTTTTGGACAAAGCTTGGTGGGGGAGTTATTTCGGTGACATTAAGAAGCTGATTAGATTTTGGTTCAGGTCTGAATCGAGATCCAGCCTAGATCCAGCCGATCGGTGCAGAGTGTGCACAAAGCGTAAACTGTTCAGCCAGGCAGAGGTATGCACTCCACCGAGTGCTGTTCTTGTTTCGTATGCAGCCTGTGGCTGCTGGTTGCATCATTTTCTGGGAGCACGGATGTGCCACTGATGCAGTGGCCCCCTGCTTCCAGTAAGCTGGAACTCATTTTGCCAACCTCGGAAGGATGACAGGCTGAGTCAACCCAGCTGGTGTTGGTTAGCAGTATGACAGAGGCTCAAGACCCTAGGATCTTCAGGCAGTCACCATAACCGTTTGGCCAACACCAGGCTTGGCATCGTTAATAAGAACATGTGATAAGAGTTAACATTAAAAAAAAAAAGACAAAATAACAGGGAAAACAGCCACGCAGGTTCACTCAGAACCAAAACCCACTTCATTGCAAGAACCTCCCACGCTGTTTCCTACCTGGTGACATATGTCCTGGCATTGCGGCCGACCCACTGTTCCATATTTTGGACATCCAAGTCCGACAATTAAAATGGAGGTCGGGCATATGTGAAGGGCCCTCATTGTTCTAATGCTTGCTGGCAGGATGGCTTCGAGGTATGCACACTCGCCTTTAAGCTATCTTGTGTGGGTTCGAATCCCGACGCAGCTGTTTCACAGGCAGGATGATTCATCCATGTGCGTGCCCATCCCTCGGATGGACGTTAATTTGGGTGTCCTATCTGCATCTGCTGGCATTAGCTGGTGGACTTTAAACACGTCACGGTGTTCTTTGTGAAGAGTGGGTGAGCTATCGCCGGCAGCGTGAACAAATTACAAACTCCTGCCCCAACTTACAGAGGGTTATAAATGCTCAGAAAGTTCATTTCATCCCAAAATTCCAATAAACGTTGAATAACCTCTGGGGCTCAGACGAGCATTATCACGTCACTTGTGCATTATCACGTCACTTGTGGGAAGGCAGGGAAGTGAACAATGAATATCCATCATTGAAACACACATCACAAACAAAACAAACAAACTGCTTCCTCAAAACTTCTCCCAACTCCATGCAGTGCCTGGTGTTGGCTTAATGGTTAGGGTGGTGGGCTTGGGATCCTAGGGTCCTGAGTTCAAATCCCCCTCGGCTGTTGAATTAATACCAGGTGGGGTTGACTCTGCCTGTCATCCTTCCGAGGTCGGCAAAATGAGTGCCAGCTTGCTGGTATCCTGTGTCGGAGTGGCGACCCGTCCAGGATTGTGTCCAATAGCCAAGGAGACTGCTTCGGCAGCACCAACGCTCTGCACAGAGTGTGGTCCCAATCTCGTCCTCCTCCTCCATGCAGTGATTGCGTGCCCGTTCAAGGTACAAGTCCGAGCTCACGGTTCGGTTCGTGTTTGACATGCTGTCCACTTACCAAAGCGTGCTACAGCTTGCATGTTGAAACGCGAGCATCGCACTCAATCCGTTGGTTCATCGCATGTAGAGAATTATTTGCCCCCGAGTGACACACCGATCACGGGTGTGTTCCAAAGGGACACCTAGGAGCTAAAATGATGGAGACTGGGAGGTGAACTGGGAAACGAAAAAACCAATTGGCCCGTTCAGTGTCTCCCCATTGGAAGCAACGGCTAATAAACCCAGGTTCAAATCCCACATGTTGTACTAAATCGTTTGCTGATGTCCTGGTAATTTCTCCCAATCTCTTTATCCTCCTATAACATGACATTTGTGTTTCGCCTCTTCCATGAGTCTTACATAAATATAATTAAATCGAAATTATTACTTTCGTTTTCTTTAACGACCACGACCATGTCCTTGCGGGGTTGGCCAGGGGAAGTTTTTGACCCAAGTCATTCACGAAGCAGCTGGCCAGGCGTGACGTTCGACTAAGAGGTCAGGGTGCTGTCGATAGCTCGCCCACTCTTTGCAAAGGACACCGTTGGATCTTTAACGTCCACGAGGTCCACCAAATAATGCCGGTAGATAGGACACCAGTTTGGCGCCCATCCGAAGGACGGCACACACATTGATGAATCACCCTGCCTGTGAAACACCAGGATGAGAGTTTATAGCCTGGTCAGGATTCGAACCCAGGCTAAACAGCTTAGAGGCGAGTTAGCATACCTCCAGACCATCTTGCCCACCCCACTTGCATTGCAAGGACATTGGTGGACTCGTTTTTTTCCGATAAATTTCAGACCTACCAATCGCAAACCGACGCTGGAGATATTTTTGGGAGGAGTGATGGAGTGGAGTGGCGGTAGAGAGGCACACGTGATCACGTGGTGTGTGGATACATGGTAGCGAGCGACCCGGTGGTGAGTTCGAACCAAGAAAAACTCAGTGTGAATCATTCCTGAAAGAAAATTTTGATTTTGACACTTATACTATGTAGGGTAATCTCACGCAAATAAAAGGATGAAGTTGATTTTCACAGGGCGGTGTAAAACTCCTACAAAAGCACATCTGAGCAAGAGATTGATGCTTGTAATTCAGCCACTAAGAGACAAGGGTAACCTTGTTGCAGGCGATGAAAGCAGAATGTTTGACGTGATCTCCACTCTGCCATTGTCTACAAGAGGGCATTGATCCAAATGGTTGCTCCGCTAAAACACCCACCCTGGGGAGTGGGGTATTTCACAAGAGGCCTGACCGTTTGATGCCCACTCTATGAGCCCAATTGAATTCATGTGTCCAGGTTCGAATTGGCCCGGCAATTTGACAAATCACATTTCAATGACAAATCGCTGATTGCGTGGCAGGACAGGCCTTTTGAATCTGCTAGAATCAGCCATGGGTGAAATGTATCTGCAGTTGAGGGTGGATTGTTCTATATTCCGCTTCAAAACCATCGGAAATGGGATGTGGGAGTCGTGTCCTTAAACTCCTTAAAGGATAGCAACTGTTACTGCCCAGATGCATTGTTAGATGCAATGTGGGACACCGGAACACATGACAACAACGAGCGAATTCTGAGACTAAGGATTCGTCACTCCTTTGGTGTCATTTCCCTGGTCTCTGTGGATGCTCCGACTGAGGTGAGTGATCTCACTGTGAAGGATGCATTCTATACCAAGCTGGAGTCTGTGTACCAGGCTGATCCGCCAGCTGATCAGTTGGATGTCAGGGTGTGTTACTATCCCTATTGCTGACCATCCAATCCACTGTGATCCACCTTCGTTTGTGGAAACAGAGGCTGTGGAAAACCGGTTGAAATGGGGTTAAGCTCCTGGGATCTGTGGCATCCAGGCTGAACTTCTCAAGGCTGGTGGAAATGCTGTACTCGTGTCGTTGCATGCAGTTCTGTGCTCTGCCTGGAACACAGGCATCATCCCAACTGACTGGAAGAGGGACCTTGTTGTCCCTCTCTGGAAAGGGAAGGGTGTTCGTCAGCACAGCAACAACTACCGAGGGGAGACGCTGCTCTCAGTGCCGGGCAAGGTCTTTGCTCGGATAATTCTTCATAGGTTTCACCACCATCTGCTTGAGCACCAGTGCCCAGAGCAGTCAGGCTTTATACCAAAGAGGTCAACGATTGACCGCATCCTTGCTCTTTGGGTGCTCACCGAACGCAGACAAGAGTTTTGGCAGGAGCTGCTTGCAGCCTATGTTGATCTCTGTAAAGCATTTGGTTCAGTGAATCAGGATGCCTTTTGGACGATTCCTGGTCTTCGTGGGGTATCACAAAGACTGATCAATCTGATGTCTGAACTATACTCTGGTACTGAGAGTGCTGTGAGATGTGGTGGTACCATCTCTGACTTATTTCCAGTTGTTACTGGAGTTCGTCAGAGGTGTGTACTGGCTCCCACACTTTTGAGCACTTGTATGGACTGGATTCTGGGGAGGATGTTGGAGAGATCAAGCTGCAGTGCATCGTTTGGGAATGTCAAAATCTCTGACCTTGATTTTGCAGATGATGGCGTCATCTTGGTGGGGACTCTGGATATCCTTTTGGGGGCCCTCGAGGTGCTGAATAAGCAGTCAGAGCCGCTGGGATTATGGATTTCCTGGGTCAAAACTAAGATCCAAGCTTTCGATGACATCTTGGATGCTGCTGTCTTGTCTGTACCTGTTTGTGGTTAGGATGTTGAGGTCATGAAGAGATTCACTGACCTTGGCAGTGATATTCATGTCTCTGCTGGTTGTGATTCAGAGGTCAATAGACGTCTGTGTCAGGCCTGGGGAGTCGTGGATTCACTGGATCATGGAGTGTGGCGCTGCCGGTACCTGTGCTGGAGGACAAAAATCCGAGTCTTCAGGTCCTTGGTGCTTCCAGTCTTGCTCTATGGATGTGAGAGTTGGACTGTCACCAGGGATTTGAGGAGGCTTAATTCCTTTGGTACCAGGTCTCTTCGGAGAATCCTTGGCTTTCGCTGGTCGGACTTTGTGTCCAATGAGCGGTTGCTGAGAGAGACTCAAATGAGATTTGTTACCTGCATAGTCCGTGAGTGGCAGCTGCAGATGTATGGACATGTGGCTCATTTTCCTGACGCTAATCCTGCTCACCAGATTCTCTCAGCGAGGGAGCCTCGTGAGTGGAGGAGGCCAATGGGCTGACCATGTGCCTCGTGGTTGTTGCATGTTGATTAGCATCTCAAGGAGATGGGGATGGGCCATGCATCGGCCTGGGGGGTGGTCAGACGGAGGTCCGTGGAGTACCGGCGGAAAGTGGACGCAGTGACGCGCTGCTCTGGCGCATGCTCCCACACCAACCAAATGTGGGACCTCGTGGTATTAATGAATGGGAATGTGGGACCTCGTGGTGTTAATGAATGGGAATGTGGGACAGGTCAAGTCAGGTATGGGAGCATGTGCCGGAGCAGCACATCTCTGTGTCCACTTTCCGCCAGTACTCCAGGAGCCTCCCTGTGGCCATCTCCCAGGCAAATGCCTCGCCCATCCCCATTTCCTTGAGATGCCAATCAACCTTCCGTAACCACGAGGCATGTGGGCGGCCCGTTGGCCTCCTCCACTCACAAGGCTCCTCGATGAAAGAATCTGATGAGCAGGATCAGCGTCAGGAAAATGAGCTGAAAACGAGTTCACAGCTGATGCTCACGGACTATACAGTTAACAAATCTCATCAGCGTCTCTCTCAGCAACTGCTCATTGGACACAGTCTGACCAGCGATAGCCAAGGATTCTTCAAGGAGACCTGGTACCGAAGGAGTTAAGTCTCTGTCTCAGATCCCTGGTCTGAGTACAAGTTTTACATCCATAGAGCAATAATGGAAGCACCAAAGACTTCAAGACGTCTATTGACCTCTGTCTCACAGCCAGAGGAGATAAATATTGTTACGGTTGTGGGCATATATGGAGGAATTTAATAGGAACGTTAAGATTAATTGGAATAGTTTGGTCCGTGGACGTGTAGGAGACATCTCAATGGAAATTAAGTAGGGAGACTGTGAGCTCAAGTGTTACATTTCACCACACGGGGGGTGGTGCGGTGTTAATGAGATAGGGATTAAGAATAAGTTCCCCCAGTATGTGATTGCCCCCCCCCCCCGTACCTATTCCTACGTTTTTGCATTTACAAGCGAGCAAAACGTGCCGAGCATGCAGAAGCACCGCCTCCAAGGATGACGGTGGGCAAAGTCACGCCCCCAGGCTGATGATTGATGGGTGTGACGTCAGACAGAGAGATCTGGAGGAATGAATGAGGTCGGTGTGAGGAGGGCAGTTGCAGTCATGGTAGGAACGTGGCTAGGACAGAGGATCTCGCCTTACTCTCATCTCCGCATGACAAAATGGCTTTCCTTCGACGCATGAAGAAGATGGCGCGATTCTCGTATTCATGCTGAGGCGATTTGGCTCGCATACTTGGCTGGTCGTATGAAACGGGCCCCGAAACCTCGTGTATGTCACCAAAGGGGACGGCAGCATTCTGCAAAGAGCATATCGGCAGGCGCGATAGACGAAGCAGCTACATGGGGTCTCTGAGCCCTGGTGTTGAATACCGCTCAACAATTGCCTGACGAACATTCCCGCCGTGAGAGAGCAGCTTGGTGCCATTTTTGGGCGCATCAACGAAGCGTCTCGATTCCAAGTTACACAAAGACCATTTCTGGATGAAGATAAGTGCCAGAATAAAGGAGGGTTTGCTTTGTTTTTTTTTTGTTTCCCTTTGTATGCATTTTAGTCTGCGTGTAGAGGCGCCTCCACAGAGAGTTTAATTTACTCACGTATTTATAATTATTACATTTATAATTACCCTTGTAACTATTTCTATTGTCATTAAATACCGTGTTCATTTTAAGTTGCTGTGTCCGTGTATTTGTCATGGTGTCCGAGTATAACCCCCCCCCCCCCCTTCACCAATTGTTGTTGACCGTCCAATGTTGAAGGCCCAGTCAAAGTTCCAATGTTCAAGTTTCATACGTCCAAGTTCCAATGTTGAAGTCCCAGTCCAAGTTCCAATGTTCAAGTTTCGTCTCCAAGTTCCAATGTTGAAGTCCCAGTCAA
>NC_140975.1:20628896-20653896 GCF_056783735.1 Eptatretus burgeri | reverse complement strand
CGATGCGTGTACCCTTTTACGTCCAATTCAACATTGCAGTACCCTCGTACGCGGGACTGTAGTGATGTGGCGGCCATGCATACCGTATTGTCTGTCGGGTGGATCTTCCATTTCCTGCCCTTCACTAGCGAGCTGTTGACGAAACTTTCAGAGCTACCGGTATCAATCAGAGCCTCAGCCATATGCCCGTTAATTCGTACGTTGATGATAGCCTTGGATAGATTCCCCAGTGAGGCTGCAGTTAGTTTCTTTTGTGAGTAGAGAGCCGCAGAAGTGGGTTTATTTCTCCTTAGAGTAGATTTACATACCCTGGCATAATGCCCTTTCTTGTCACAATTCATGCATGTGGCATCTCTGGCGGGGCATTTGTGGCGGGGGTGTCTTTTGTACCCACAAAAGAAGCATTTACCAACCGGAGTAGTTGCTGAGGAGTTTGACGAGGTCTGGGTATCCGACTCCTCGGGTTTTTCTCCATCCCCTGTGTCAGGCTGTGTCTGTGTCTGTGGGGTTCCTTGAGTTTCCACCGTAGCGGCGTTCATTAGCAGCATCGGTGTCCCAAATGACTCAGATTGCTGCTGAGCCGTATCCATCGCTCGAGCCTGATCGACTACCTTTTCAAGAGTGGGTTGCGCTTTCTCTAGTAAGCGTTGCCGTATGTGGGCTGATCTGAGTCCTTGGATAAATGCCTCCCGGGTCGCTTCATTTCGGTGTTCCTCGGCGTTTACGGCCCGGAAGCTGCCGTCTTTTCCCAGCTGTTTCAGAGCTTGCAGGAACTGATCGATTGTCTCCCCGGCTGCTTGCTTGCGTGTGTTGAGAAGATGTCGTATGTATACCTCGTTCTTGCGCTTCACGTAGAGCGCCTGCAGCACGTCGATCGCTGCTTCGTAGGTGTCACACTCCGAGAAGAGCCTGTACACGCCGGGCGAGACATGATTCACAAGGGCGGCAAATTTGTCGGCTCCCTCTTCGATGATGGTCAGATAGTGTGAGAAGGAACAGAATGTATGTATTTACGTGTGTGTGTGTGTGTGTGTATGTACCTGTTTGTGTGTGTATGTGTGTGTGTATGTGTGTATGTACGTGTGTGTGTATGTGTACATGTGTGTATGTGTGTGTGTGTGTGTGTGTGTGTGTGTGTGTGTGTGTGTGTGTGTGTGTGTGTGTGTGTGTGTGTGTGTGTGTGTGTGTGTGTGTGTGTGTGTGTGTGTGTGTGTGTACGTGAGTGTGAACATGTGTGTCCGTGTGTGTGTGTGTGGGGCGGGTCTTACTTGGAACCTCCGAATCATTACGGATTAGTAAACCTCTCGACCCGCGTTTTTACCACGTTTGGTTAACCCTTTGTGTGCTGTGTTGTTTCGAGCCACGTGCTTCCCTGTTGTTTAATTTATTTATTTATTTTCATTGGGCTGTGAATTCCAAGTGGTATTTGCAAAAAAAACACAACTTGGGAGTCAAGTTAGACGAATTTAGAGTCAAGTTAACCGCAAAAAATATTTTTTTTAATTAATTTTTTTTTAATCTCGTTGCCAATCAGACCACAGCACGCAAAGGGTTAAATAAAACCCTCTCTCGATTCCTCCTAACTCGTTTTTTCGTCGCTTTCAACTTGCCACGTCTGTCCACCATTTCTTGCTTCTTGTTGACCTTGTGACAGTTATCACCCGCATTCAAGTTTAACACGTAATGGGACTCCGCTCACACTGCACGAAGTCGATAACTCCATTTTCTATACACTATTCAAAACCGTGGATAAGGAACGGCTGGCTCAGCAAGCGCTAGCTAGCTGCTTGGTAACCGAACACTATCGGTCTGACTTCGCTCAGACAAATAGTCAGGGATCCAGATTCCAGACCCATGATTTTAAGATGGACCAGACACCACTTCCTATACTTTGCAGGCCTCGTTTTTTTTTTAGTTTGGTGTCTCAGGATGAAGAATCAAGAGGCCTGCTCGGTCATCTCGATTGCGAACACATCACAAATTGTATTTGAACATACATACCCACCAAAAAATGAGTGCGATTTTCGGTATCACTAATTTTTCAGAAAATGTTTCATAATTTCCTCAAATGTCAAGTTAGACAGTTAATTTCAACCCCTAGTGAGGACTTTGGCATGCTCTTTCATATGCTGAAGCCAAATGTGTCAAGTTTTGCCAATTAGAGGTTGAAAAAAATGATTTTTCAGTCAAAATTGCCTGCAACATTTGCTAAATCAGCAATAAATATTGTTTTCATTTGTCTTAAAATCAATTAAACAACTAATATTATTATTATTATGTTGTCAAAGGGACATAGTAGATGCAATAGGGACCACTGGTCGTCATTATAATAATAATAATACCGAATATAAATACATGTACATGTGTTCATACACATACATATACATGTATATACAATGAACATTATTTTGCAGATAACGGTAAACCACACTTTTTTCTTGCTAGAATGGTGGTTTGGATGTGCACGCAACATGAGCAACAGGTTTCTAACACATATTTATTACAGATTTTGATCGTTTAGACATTATTATATGTATATTAGGTTGTGTGTTGCATAGCAGTACGACACTCCACAGACACATACTTAGTACATCGTGTATCTACCTATTGATCCGGAAGATGGGACCCGCGATTACAAGTATACGGTTAGTTAAGATTGTGAATAAAATAATTAAGAACTAACACATCTATTGATTTAACATGCATATGCCTTCATGTGAATGAACATTTAAATTATATACTTGCAGGTGTGAACAATGGCTGAACCTGAACGCAAGAAAAAACGACAGTCCACTGACTTTGGTCGATGTGTGATCTGCCAGCAGTCCTCGGCTGAGACAGTACAGAAACTAACCGAGAAGGGATAACAATCATTTTTATATGCAGTAAGTAACCCACCGACTCGATGATACGGCGCTCAGATTGCAAGATGAAATCACTGCAGGAGAGGAGGATTTTTTGTCTAATGGTCCATTGTGTCATGCCAAGCGCCGAAATGCCTACACAAACAAAAAAACGGTCGCACAGAAAATGAGGTCACATGTATCCAACACAAGTGAAGAAACCGACGGTGGCGCATTGTCCTCCTTCATAGACGGCGCATTGTCCCATGATCCGAACAACATCATCTTCTTAAGTTCTCTGCATGACAAGTACAGGGCTTGGTTGTCAGACAGTGGGGCCTCCCCGAGCTCTTCTGGATCATCATCTATCAAAAAAAAGATTGAGCACTACTACAGACAACATGGTTCACCCATCATGATCGTACCACAGAGAGGACAATCCTCTATAATCTGTTCATCAGATATGTCAATAGGATATCTTCTTGCAAAAGTCGCCAGTATGAAAGATGAAATAAGTCCCGAAGAAAGTGCTGATGAGAGTGAAGACGACTCTACTGAATCGAATGCTATTCGTGAAAGGAATATCACCTTGTACCTTTCTGCCAAGTCCTTACAAACAGATATCAAGGCGACAGCTTCGCAGCTAAAGAAAAACAGAAAAGAAGACATCGACACATCTTTGCAGATAACATTTGACGCTGCGAATGAACGTCTACCTGTATCGCTGTATAACCATGTGGCCTGGCTGATTACTGACGCAACACCTGAACTTACAGACCCTAACACGAGAGTGCAACTGAAAGAGCGGCAACGCAAGAAAGTCCTCAATTTGGCCCAAGATATCAGTGCAGCTGTGGCAAACACTCCAAATCCAAAGCACATTGGATCAGAATTACATGTATTGAAACAAACAAGGAGTAAAGAGATTGTAACAATGATGAACCATTTTGGAAATAGTATTAGCTATCAAGACGCACAGAGGTACATCACCACTATGGCACAACCCACTGATGAACCAGAACAAGACAAGCCATTAATCCCATCTAATTTAAAAAGTGGACTATTCACTCATTGCGCCATTGACAACTTGGATTTTCACGAGCACACTCCAGATGGTAGCACAATGCATGGGACAACACACAACATCTACCAATATCCAAGAAATACGGATGATCTCTCAAGTACCTATGCTTCAGTACCATAAGCTAAATCCAGAAAAGCTTCTTGTACAGGGATTCAGCCCTTCCATACCAAAGACAGTGGTTTGACCTTGCAAGATCGACAGCGTAGTCGTTCTATGAGTGGTGTAAGCCTGACACACGAAGAACATGCAACTAATTTATTATCAGACCACACAGTTTCTTGGTAGTTGATACAAAACGAATGTTTTCAAACTGTTGACCATGACAGCGTCATCTCATGGAATGCCTTTCATGCCCTTTTGGTGGAGGAGAGCACATCACAGACATTGATTGGGTATGGGCCATTATTCCCAGAATCTCCAACAAAACCTGATGTCGTTGAAGCTTCAGTTGAATACTGTATCACAGTCACACAAGCACTAGGCCAACAGCATTGTGTACTGACGTGCGACCAAGCCATATTCGAAATAAACCTCAGACTTCAAAAGAAGAAGCCAGATAAATATAAACATCTGATACTACGTATGGGGGGCTTCCATATAGCAAGCAACTTCCTCGGAGATCGTGGCAAACTCTTTAAGTCCTCTGGTATTGAAACTCTCATTGTGGAAGCCAAGGTGTTTCTCGATGGAACCATGAACAAGCTCACGGCTGGCAAGGACTACTACAAGATGGTACGATGTCATACTCTGGTGATGTCTACTATGCTGGAGCTGTACTGGGAAGCTTTTGAATCATGGACTCTGGACGAACCTGGTGTTGATCTTGATGTGATGGCCTCACTCAACGCAGCTATTCGTAAGCTGGCAGAAGCAGTAGCCCATGAAGACACCACAGCCGCATTGCAGGCACAAGCCGAGATGATCGCAGTTGCAGATGATGTTCAAAAGTTGTTGTCGGATTTTGAAAATACACTGTGCAACTCACCTACAGCCAAGCTTTGGATTATGTACATCAACATGGTACTCCTCCTCAAACGGTATATAGCAGCAGAACGAAAAGGGTGCTGGGAGGACCATCTCACTGAGGTCGAAAATATGCCACCTTACTTGGTTTTGGCTGGTCACATATTTTTTTCAAAAATCTTTATTATATTAAATTTAATTGTATTCACTATTTTAGGGTAGGTAATTGGCTAACAAATACATATACACATGTTAAATGAATATTAATTGACCCTACTGTATCTACTAGAAGTTATTTTGAGAGCACAAAATCAAGTTTAAGATAAATGAAAACATATTTACTGCTGATGCAGCTATTTTTGGGGGTCAATTTGCACTGAAACTTAATTTTTTTTTTCAACCTCTAATTGGCGAAATTTGACACATGTGACCTCAGCATGTGAAAGACCATGCCAGCGTCCTTACTCGGGGTTGAAATCAACTGTCTAACTTGATATTTGAAGAACTTATGAAACGTTTTTTGAAAAATTAGTGATACCGAAAATCGCACCCATTTTTTGGTGGATACGTATGTTCAAATACAATTTGTGAGATGTTGGCAATCGAGATGACCGAGCAGGCCTCTTGATTATTAATCCTAATACACTAAACTAAAGAAAAAAATGAGGCCTGCAAAGTATAGGAAGCGGAGTCCGGTAACTCCTAAAATAGCGGCCTTTCTGAGTTTGGATCCCTGACTAAAAGGGATAGGAATTCCAAACGTGGTGAGAAGGCGCGTTCTACGATAATATATTTATATTTATATATATATATATTTATTTTTTTATCGGTGTGAGGATTTTCAGCAAAACATTTAATATCTAAAGTGAGATTATTTTACTTAAGGTTTTAAAATCATCGATTTATATTAAACGGTTAACCTAAAGCTCCGGTGTTTCCACTTGTTCAGAATGAGCCGAGAAGAGTTCGCGCGCTGTTCACGTCCTCGACGGTGTAGTTCGCTCAGCCTGCTGTCTGTAATTGCGTTCGTGGCTCGGCGGCAATGAGAAACTGCACAATATTACCGATAAACATGAAACAATGTCGAAGTGAGATTGTCTTTGTGCGACAGCGGACTGGCTCAGACAAAGCACGTGAGCTTGAAGGAGTTTAAGGACAGAGCCCAAGGGCTACCGGCCATGGTGGCGTTCCCGCTAATTAAACTGATCATCTTGGGGATCCGGCAGGTGAGTAAACCGATGGCGAACAGGATATCATCGCGCGCCAGGACCAACCATTTCTGGAGGAGGTTCTGCATCCCACCAGCACAGTGTGAGTGTGAACATGCCCGCCCTACTGTCCCTCCGTCCTCCACAGAGGAGTCCGTACAGTGTGAGTGTGAACATGCCCACCCTACTGTCCCTCCGTCCTCCACAGAGGAGCCCGTACAGTGTGAGTGTGAACATGCCCACCCTACTGTCCGTCCTCCACAGAGGAGCCCGTACAGTGTGAGTGTGAACATGCCCACCCTACTGTCCCTCCGTCCTCCACAGAGGAGTCCGTACAGTGTGAGTGTGAACATGCCCACCCTACTGTCCCTCCGTCCTCCACAGAGGAGCCCGTACAGTGTGAGTGTGAACATGCCCACCCTACTGTCCGTCCTCCACAGAGGAGCCCGTACAGTGTGAGTGTGAACATGCCCACCCTACTGTCCCTCCGTCCTCCACAGAGGAGCCCGTACAGTGTGAGTGTGAACATGCCCGCCCTACTGTCCGTCCTCCACAGAGGAGCCCGTACAGTGTGAGTGTGAACATGCCCGCCCTACTGTCCGTCCTCCACAGAGGAGCCCGTACAGTGTGAGTGTGAACATGCCCGCCCTACTGTCCCTCCGTCCTCCACAGAGGAGCCCGTACAGTGTGAGTGTGAACATGCCCACCCTACTGTCCGTCCTCCACAGAGGAGCCCGTACAGTGTGAGTGTGAACATGCCCGCCCTACTGTCCCTCCGTCCTCCACAGAGGAGCCCGTACAGTGTGAGTGTGAACATGCCCGCCCTACTGTCCCTCCGTCCTCCACAGAGGAGCCCATACAGTGTGAGTGTGAACATGCCCACCCTACTGTCCGTCCTCCACAGAGGAGCCCGTACAGTGTGAGTGTGAACATGCCCGCCCTACTGTCCCTCCGTCCTCCACAGAGGAGCCCGTACAGTGTGAGTGTGAATATGCCCGCCCTACTGTCCGTCCTCCACAGAGGAGCCCGTACAGTGTGAGTGTGAACATGCCCACCCTACTGTCCCTCCGTACAGTGTGAGTGTGAACATGCCCGCCCTACTGTACCTCCGTCCACAGAGGAGCCCATACAGTGTGAGTGTGAACATGCCCGCCCTACTGTCCGTCCTCCACAGAGGAGCCCGTACTGTGTGTGTGTGTGTGTGTGTGTGTGTGTGTGTGTGTGTGTGTGTGTGTGTGTGTGTGTGTGTGTGTGTGTGTGTGTGTGTGTGTGTGTGTGTGTGTGTGTGTGTGTGTGAACATGCCCGCCCTACTGTCCGTCCTCCACAGAGGAGCCCGTACTGTGTGTGTGTGTGTGTGTGTGTGTGTGTGTGTGTGTGTGTGTGTGTGTGTGTGTGTGTGTGTGTGTGTGTGTGTGTGTGAACATGCCCGCCCTACTGTCCGTCCTCCACAGAGGAGCCCGTGCAGTGTGTGTGAACATGCCCGCCCTACTGTCCCTCTGTCCTCCACAGAGGAGCCCGTACAGTGTGTGTGAACATGCCCGCCCTACTGTCCCTCTGTCCTCCACAGAGGAGCCCGTACTGTGTGTGTGTGTGTGTGTGTGTGTGTGTGTGTGTGTGTGTGTGTGAACATGCCCGCCCTACTGTCCGTCCTCCACAGAGGAGCCCGTACTGTGTGTGTGTGTGTGTGTGTGTGTGTGTGTGTGTGTGTGTGTGTGTGTGTGTGTGTGTGTGTGTGTGTGTGTGTGTGTGTGTGTGTGTGTGTGTGTGTGTGAACATGCCCGCCCTACTGTCCGTCCTCCACAGAGGAGCCCGTGCAGTGTGTGTGAACATGCCCGCCCTACTGTCCCTCTGTCCTCCACAGAGGAGCCCGTGCAGTGTGTGTGAACATGCCCGCCCTACTGTCCCTCCGTCCACAGAGGAGCCCGTACAGTGCGACGGGGACACGGAACAACGTGACCGGCTGAGGCTCATGGAAATGAACCTTGAATCCGGACACACACACACAAGCTCCGTCCGTGCGCGTCGCCTTTGCTGATGTTTCATATTTAATCACCGAGTAGATTGAGATTTATGCACAACGATGCTTAAAAATAATTTTACAAGAGTTTGGAAAATTTTTGCTACGAATACCTATCATGTCGAAGAATGTTGGTATTTCTGAGGTAAACAACGGTTGGTTTTCGTGAAATCAGCCCGTCCTGTGGACACGGAGTGAAAATGTGTGACTGTGACGTGTCACAGGTCTGACGTCATCGGTGCCTTGGATATACACTCCTGCACCCCTGGACGAAGCAAGTTGAAGTCGCGGTTTCACTCCTGGTCAGGGTGTACATTCGAACATTCTACTAAGTAGGGATGGCTACCTCCAACTTAATTTTTTTTTTTTAAACTTTAATGTTAAAAGTGAGGAATTATCAAACCTGTGAATGCACTCCTGCACCGCTTGGCAAAATAATTTGAGAACTGGATCTTATCCTGTAAAATTAAAAAAAATCCGATAAATTGTACAAACCATAAGGTTGCTGCTCCCATAGGGAGTGAGTGTTTCTATGGTGATGTTAAACAAAGGAGCCATTGTTTGACTGGTATGTGTTTGCTAGTACATGCGTGTATCAGAATGAAAATATTTTGCTTTTGGTGAGAATAGAAGACTGCTTTGTCCTGAAGTGATTTGAGATGTAACCCGAACCCAAAGGATACTACATAATCTCCTGTTACTGATACTATGACATTAAGGGCCACAATTATGACCCAAGTCTTTCAGGAACCGACTGGCCGGATCTGATGTAATTTGTTCCAGGGTACGGCAATAAATCATCTACTCTTTGCGAAAGACACCTTGGGGTCGTTGATATCCACCACTAATGTTAGCGAGAAAACGAGACGCCCAACATATCATCCACTGGAGTATTTGAAAAAAAAAATCATCCATCCGCCATGTTCAAATGAAACGCCCTGCCTGTGAAGCACCAATACGACGGTTCATAGTCAGGACGGGTTTCGAACGTAGACTAGACGGCTCAAAGGTGCAGTACCTATTGAAAATCGACACCCCCCCCCTCCTTTTACAATTTTTTCACCTTTTGTTGCCTTATAGCCTGGAATTAAATTGCATTAAATCAGACTTTTCCACCTTTATTTACACATTGTATCCCACAACTTCCAAGTGAAAAACAAATTATACAAATTTCAGAAAATTAATTAAAAATCCAAAATAGAATATCTTGGTTGGATAAGTGTCCACCACCCTGAGTTAATACTTGGTGGAAGAACCTTTGACAGCGATTATAACTGTGTGTCTATTGGGATAGGTCTCTACCAACTTTACACATCTTGAATGGGTAATATTTGCCCATTCTTCTACACAAAACTGTTCAAGCTCAGTGAAGTTGTGTGGGAAGTGATGATGGACAGCAATCTTCAAGTCATGCCACAGATTTTCGATTGGATTTAGGTCGGGGCTCTGACTGGGCCACTCAAGGACATTTATCTTTTTGTTCCTTCACCACTCCAGTGTAGCTTTGTCTGTGTGCTTCGGGTCATTGTCATGCTGAAAGGTGAACTTCCGTCCTAATTTCATCTTTCTTGCAGAGGGCAGCAAGTTTTCCTCCAGGACTTTTCTGTATTTTGCTCCATCCATTTTCCCTTCTATTCTGACAAGTGCCCTCGTCTCTGCTCATGAAACACACTCCATAACATGATGCTGCCACCACCATGCTTCACAGTAGGCATGGTGTTCTTTGGGTGATGTGCCGTGTTGAGTTTGCGCCAAACTTAACGTTTTGCATTTTGGCCAAAAAGTTCCGTCCTGGTTTCGTTGGACCACAAAACCTTTTGCCACATGGCTTCAGAATCTCCAGAGTGGTATTTTGCATACCTTAAATGTGTCTCAAGGTGGGATTTTTTTGAGTAATGGCTTCCTTAGGCCTAAGTCACATTTGCTCTACGGCGAGGATATGGCGGCCGTACGCCCTCTGAATTGACAGAAACGTGCGGCGGCCGCAGAGTTTCTGAGGTGGCCTCAGGGAGGCCCAACGCCGTTTGGCTATCTTTTACAGGCCATAGGGGTCGCCGTGGAATTATAACACGGAGTTATAACTTTTTTTCATTTCTACGTTCGCCGTAGCAATTTGAAAAGCCGAAAAAAACCAACTGGTAAAAATAAATAAATAATTAACCCACTCGTTACCATCCATCTGCCTTCAAAATTCTATGGCCGCCTCAGGGCCCCCATAAGGTCACCGTGTGACATCAAATCAAAGACCGTACGGCAACCCCACGTTTTCGGTCTCCACAATTTCTAAATACGCCGTGCGGCTCCCCAAAAATAAAAACATATGTGACTGCTACATTGTGTGACCGTGGAAATACTGCGGCCGCCGTATAATTGCTCGTGGCCGTAGATTTTGGAGACCCCACGGCCGCCGTGGAAAATGTAACTTAGGCCTTATTGCCACCCTACCGTACAGGCCAAAGTTGTGGAGTGCTTGGGATATTGTTTTCACATGCACACAGTGACCAGTCTTTGCCATAAAGGCCTGTAGCTCTTTCAAAGTTGCCATTGGACTGTTGGTGGCCTCTCTGATCAGTCTCCTTGTTTGGTCTTCCAGTTTAGAGGGACTGCCTGATCGAGCTTAATGGTTATGCCTGGTGTTGGCTTAATGGTTCGGGTGGTGGGCTTTGGATCCTAGGGTCCTGAGTTCAAATCCCACTCAGCAGTTGAATTAATACCAGGTGGGGTGAACTCGACCTGTCATCTTTCCGAGGTCGGCAAAATGAGTGCCAGCTTGCTGGTATACTGTGTCGGAGTGGCGACCCGTCCAGGATTGTGCGCAATAGCCAAGGAGACTGCTTCTGCAGCACCAACGCTCTGCACAGAGTGTGGTCCCAATCTCCTCCTCCTCCTGATCTAGGCAGGGTCTTGGTGGTACCATATGCCTTCCACTTCGTAATGATTGTCCTGCCTGTGCTCCAAGAGGTATTCAAGGCCTTTGAAATATTTTTATACCCATCCCCTCATCTGTGCCTTTTCACAACTTTATCCTGGAGGTCTTTTCAAAGGTCCTTGGTGCTCATCATTGTCTTTGCTGTGAAACTCACTACCTAGCAGAGGAAAGCTCCAGAAACAGCTGATTACCTCTGTCACTGAAGGGGGAAGGAGGTTATATTTTCACCCCTTTCTGTTTGTTTGTGTGCAGGATATCTCAAAAAGTTGTGTATGGATTCAGATGAAATTTTGTGGACAAGTTAGGTGTGTGGTAAAGAATTGATTCAATTTTGGTGAAGATCCGGATCCGGATCCAGATCTGATAAATTTTAAAGTTATTCTTCACCGTTGATAGGGCGAAACCGATATGTAGCACGATATCTCAAAAAGTTGTGTATGGATTCGGATGAAACTTTGTGTACGGGTTGGGTGTGTGACAAGGAAGAATTTATTCAATTTCGGTGAAGATTCGGATCCGGATACGAGAGTTATTTAATTTTTTTTTAGTGGTTCTTCACCATCAAGAGATTGGGTCAAAACGATATAGTACTGTATCTCATGATATTTCAAAAATGTATTGGGCCCGATATGTTCTCTTGGATCAGGCATTACGTGGCGGAGGTATGCACTTTACCGAGTGCCCTTCTAGTTTTTATTCTGAAATAATCAAAATCCTTCCAGTTTAACACAGGTTGAGGCCAATTAACTTGGTGTGTGATTTTTTTTGAAGGTGATTGGTTACACCTGAGCTAATTTACAATTGTTATTATAAAGTTGGGGGTGGGGGTGCACACTTGTCCAGGCAAGATCGTCTCATTTTGTTTTTTAAATTAATTTTCTGAAATTTGTAGAATTTGGTTTGCACTTGGAAGTTGTGGGTGATGATGTGCAAATCAAGGTGGAAATGCAATTTAATTCCAGGCTATAAGGCAACAAAAGGTGAAAAAATTGAAAAGGGGTCAGGGGGGCGGGTGTAGACTTTATCGGCACAGTCGGAGGAATCATTAAAAAAATATTTTATTCTAGTATCCGGATCTTCACCAAAATCGAATCAATTTGTCCTTGTCACACACCCAACCTGTCCACCAAATTTCGTCCTACTCTGTCCACAAATCTTTGAGATATCCTGCGCACAAGCAAACTGGTGAAAACATAACATCTGTCCACCCTCGGTGGCGGAGTTGATGAAATGGTTTTAAAGAATAGATCACAATAAATCGTTTGAAGTGGAGAAAAAGAACATGGAAACCTGGTGTAGAAATAAAGAATATCCTCACTGTTTCTGATCTCACCTTTCTGTCCTCATGTCAGGTCATTTCCAGAATCGCACAGTGGCTCCTTCCCCAAACCTAAGCTGAACGCTCACCTCTATTCCTTCCTACCTCTATTCCTTCCTACCTCTATTCCTTCCTACCTCTATTCTCTCATTTGTGGAACTGAATCCATGTGTCTTGTCCGTCCGTCCCAGTCTTTCAGCCGTGCTGCCCATCGTCACCTCTGAAGGCTCGCTGACCCAGCTCCGCCGCCTTTCCTTTCTTCCACTTCAAACGAAGTCCTTGTGTCCCTGTTTCCATTTGAGCTTGTCAGTTTGTGTACCTGCTGCCTTCTGCTATAACACTCGGTGTTGCTATTCAAACATCCTTAACAAGGCTACAAGTCATGGCATCAAGCAGTTTTCATCTTGTGAGGGGAGAGGTGGAAGAATTAAATGCTATCATTTCTCCAGGACCTTTTTTTTGTTCACCCTCGAGTTGTGCGGAAAAGAAAAAAAAGAAGTTTCGAACCAGATCCTCTTCTATCTTTTAACTGCATTTGGTGCTTCTTATAATGTTGAAGTATGGATTATATGGGAAGGCAGGACAACCAAGAGATACGCACACTCGCTTCTTAGCCATCCAGCTTGGGTTTGAATTTCGGCCCAGCTATAAACTGTCATCATGGTGTTTCACAGGCAGGGCGATTCAATATGTATACCGCCCCTCGGATAGACGTTAAACGGACGTCCCATCTGCCAGCATTATCTTCACGAAGAGTAGACCAATTATCGCTGGCACCCTCAACATAATACAAATCCCTGCCCTAACTACTGCTAGGAGAGTGATGGCAAACCACCTCATCTAACCCTTGCCAAGAAAATGCTTTGGCAGCACCGGCGCTCCCTAACAGAGTATGGTACGTCAGAATCAAATCAAAATGGATTAAATACATGTGCTTTGAACAGTGTAGATAAAGGGAAAGATTAATTGCAAAAACACATTCCCTCTCCTCATTGTTCCCATCCTATGTGTTGACAGTTTATCATTGGGTCGACATCAAGTTCAAGATGCATCTGCTCGGTTTCAGCGTCCGCCACGTGCAGCCGCTGCAGGAGGACGAGGCGGCAGAGCTAGGCTCGCGCATACTTAGCGAGTTCTTCGTCTTCTTGGTGGCTGGCGGATGCCTTTACGTTGAATATGTCCGGCAAAGCGAGTCGTCGCACAAGAAACTGCAGGAGGAGCAGCAGCGCTTCTCAGACCTTCAGGACAGGCTTTCGCATCTCCAAGGCATACTTGAAGAATCACAGAAAGATATTCAGCAGCTGAGGGAGGTTCACATTTGTGAACACCATGCTCAGAAGGCAAATCCCCAAACCTCAGAAGAAAGGAAAAGTTCCCAGAGTCAACCGACACCGCATAAAATCCCAGCCTGATCGACGATATAATGAATTGTGTTCCATGTCCGTTGTACATAGTACCGGTTAAATTAAAGACACGGAGTGTCAAGGTAACTGGTTCAAATTAAACCCCACCATTGCCCACCCAGCATCTGTCCAACATACGTATTTCTTACGATCGTGATATGAACCATCGTTTTGCATTTGTGATATCATGATCATGAGTTGTGATACTTGTCTGCATCTTGCAGTTTCTCAGACTGTTCCCTTTCAATCGCCTTCCTTGTTGAGCAAATGCTCAATTGGCTCGCCAAACACCTTCAGGGGCTTTTGGTACCCATAAGGTACAAGAACCAAGCAGCCCTTGTTCAACTGACCATCAGACAAATGTCACATTATCTGACATTAAATCTTAGGAGACGATTTAATGGTGCGATTGCATTAAATTAGGGACAGTATAGATGAGGTTTTCTTCCAAGTGATGCTCAATGAATAACCCTCCGAGTTAAGGTGTTTTGATCTGAAGATTATATAACAACGTATTATTAAAGTGCAAATGAAAACGATTACCAGTGTGAGGTTGTTTTTTTTTTTTTTTGTTACCTCTGCCACCGAAGATGGACGGCAGATCATGTTTTCACCCCTGTTGGTCCATTTGTTTGGTGAGCATATCGCAAAAGGTTATGGACAGATTCGGACGAAACTTGGCGGACAGGTTGGGTGTGTGACGAGGAAGAATCGATTCGATTTTGGTGAAAATCCAGATCTGGATACGATCCCATCGTGTGCGGCCTTTTCGGCTGCTGGTTGCATCATTGGTTAGGGGCGTGGCTATGCCGCTGATGCAGTGCCCCTATTACCAGTACACTGATGCTCATTTCGCTAACCTCAGAAGAATGACAGGCTGAGTCAACCCCCTGGTGTTAATTCAGCGGGTGAAAAACGGGTCCCGAGTCACCTCCCCAACCGCGAAGCCAACACCAGGCTCTCCGTCTGGATACGATGATTTTTTAAAAAGAGATTCTTCACCATCAATATGGATGGGGCCAAAAACGATATATATAGCATGATATTTCAAAAAGTTATGGAGGGATTATGACGAAACTCGGTGGATGAGTTGAGTCGGTGACAAGAACAAGCCGATTAGAGTTTGGTTCAGGGCCGGATCCAGATCCGGACCAACAGTGGGATACAAAATGTGAACTGTGCAGCTCTGCAGAGGTATACTCTCTATTTAGTGCCATTCTAGTTTTATGTCTGCAGCGTAAACACCAGTCGGTCAATTGCACAATATTCTTGACAGTGTTGGTGTTGCCGAAATATTTCTGGAGAAAGGTTGTGCTAGATGGTTTGCTGTTGCCTTCCCAGCAGTCAGTCGTCGGGGCTAGAATTTTGTAATTTGTTCATGGTGCAGGCGATTAAATTGCCTATTCGTCGCGAAGGACACGGTGGGATCTTTAAATGTCCACCAACAACTAGTGCTGGCAGAAGGGTCCTGCGGCTTAGCGTCCTTCCAATGATGGTGCACACCATTGACGCCTCGCTCTGCATGCGAAACACCAAAGTGACAGTTTATAGCCAAGTTGAGATTGGAACCCAGGCTTGATGGCTGATAGCTGAGTGCTCGTACCTGTCCGCCATCCTGCCAGCCAGCCCAGCTTTCGAATAACGGATTCTAAACTGAGGCAAGTATGGTTTGGGGCGTATTATAATATTCAATAATTAAATGCTAAACAGACGGGTGAAAATGACAATAAAAGCAAATGCACTCGTATGTTGCAAGAATTTATTTCCTGTGAGAGAAGAGGTTTGGGGAGGTGGTAGAAGGGCTGAAGTTACGATTTCAGTAACTATCTTCAAAACCATTCAATTAAGCAGGAACAACTACAGAGCAACCATTTCCTTGTGAAAATAAAGCATTTCCTTCATTCTCTAATACCAGCATTTATTTTAACTATAATTATAGGGTCGCGTTCTACCTTCCCAGGTCTTTTTTGTACCACGGGAATACAAATGATGTATCCAGTATAATTATTCATGAGATGGAGTGTTTAAACCGGCATGCCAAACGCACTGATGCGCAATTAGAGGGGTACAGCACGCTCAATGGTGTGTTGGATGCATTGAGGAGCTTCTCGCGCACGGCCGAGCTGAGAGCTTGACCAACACTGGCAGATTAAAACGGAATTTGGCGGTAGTGATGAAAATCTACAAAAGTTGTACAAAGCCCATGATGGAATTGCCATGCCATAAGCAACACCTGCTCAAAAAGCCAAGTCGATGACAAAACAAAGATGTCAGCACAGCTTTTTACATCAACACGTCACATAATCGGTATCCATACACCACCGCAATGCGGGTAACTCAGGTCTGAAACATCCACTGTTATCCACTTTCTCCTCGCGATCTATAAAATAACTCCAAACTTCAGTCTACATCATTCCACCTAAAATATAAACGGTACAGACATTGCCAAACTTTCTTTGTCACATTCCTTCATCCTTTCCCTGCACGTACAATAATCCGTCTTGCCCGAGGCACTTTCGGGAATTGCAAAAACATCCGATCCTAAAAGCCTGTGTTGCAGTACGACATGCATGTCTCGACCAACGGGGATATGACTGCGTATCAGCCACACATGGGATACGTTTGCTGTCAAAGCATGACAAATAGAGGTGCTTACAAGATAGAGATGAGCTATAATCAACTGCTACCCAGCCTAAACCCCTTCCAAAATACATTTTGACATGCTGAAGTAGAGGGGGTGGGGGGGGTGAGAAAAGCTACCCTGCAAAGCCCTCATTGTCACCAATGTCCTCCAAACCTGACAGTGCATTACAAAGAAATTTGCACAGTCTTTCGTGTAAATGCAAGCTTGTGCTGCAAGTCCCACCACCTCCAAGGTGTGGATCCTCGATTTTTGACATCATCGCTGACTTTGGGGAATGGCACTGTCCATCACGCCAATGTTCGTGGACGAGGTTTAATTCTTGGGTATAGCTGTGAAGCAAAATAATTTTTTTGAAAACTTTATTACCACCACATATTAATCCAGCTTGCCATCCATACAACCCTCCCATTAAAAACACCTAACATGATGTTCAACTGCAGCGAATGTCAAAGGCAACTGTTGGTTTATTTTACAGGATGATGTATCCATGATCTCCCCTCCCTTCAACCCTCCTCCCAATCCAACCTTCTCCCACCCTCTCCCCCATACCACCGCCTCCCTCCCCCTACCCATCTCACAACCTCCGTACTTCTCTCCCCATGCCTATCGTCTTCTTCCACCTCCCTGTCCCACTGCCTCCCTCCCCCAAATCCCACCACCTACCTCCCCTCCCCATCCCATCGCCTCCCTCCTAGCCCCATCCAACCACACCGATCTCAAATTCCTAGCCATTTATTCATATATACAAGTCTTGATGTTACTCAAACATTCATCGACTTCCCTGCTATTAGGACAAACATACACATTACCACTCTATCAGATATCTTCCCCTTACCCCAAGCAAGTTCCTGGGTACATAGCCCTCTTGCTCCGCACGGCGTGCCCACCACCATTCTGGTTGCTCATCTTGCCCTCGTCGCAGTATCGACAGCGCCTCACCCTCGTGCAGCTGCAACTCGTCATCTTGTTCAGGATCGCAATTCCACAGTGCAAACACCACACTTTTGTTCATGAGGCCTAATTTCTCTTGTACACCTGGGGTTTGGATAGATCATATGGGTAAAACATCCTTCAGCTTGTGATGGACTCTCATCTGTTTGGACTATGTGGGCTACAGCCAATCTGGGTGTTATACACCAATCCACAGCCATAATTGGTTCCAGGTAGGTGGACGTTGCACTCCTTACGTGTGCAAAAATGCCTTTTTGCATTAGGATTAAATTTTGAAAATTGTGAAACAAATTGTTTTATTGTCACGATGCACGTAGTAGAAGCAAAAAAAGAAAGAAAAGCAAACTGTTATTCAAATTTATTTTGTACTGTTAACGCAAATGATGCGACAGAGCAGGCCAGACAACCAAAAGTGATCGGCCTGCGTTTAAAGATGGTGTACCATATAGAAACTGTGAGCACTGCTGAAACCCGCTCTCCATCTCCTCGCACTTGTCTGCAGCCGTCTCACTGTCGCTGATTGTAGTCGCGAACACAGCGGCACCAGATTCCACGAGGATCTTGCACAGGTGTACGTTGTTGCAGGAAGCCGCACAGTGCAGAGGTGTCCTGTCCATGCAGGAACAGAATTGCAATCACCAAGTAAATATTTTTTTCCACATCATGAAAAAGATTAGCTCGCTCAATGTAATCGCCATCGCTTTAATATCCACTGCTGTAGGAGTTATGTGTCATGAAACGATCGAACAATACATCAAATACCTTAGGGATCGACGCAGCGACAACAACAAAGCGACATCAAATACCTGTTTTTCTTTTTTTTTTAATCTGTAAATAAGTTGGGAATTTGGGTGGATCAGCCTCAATCTGTTATATTGAATGTCTTCCAATGCAAGGTGCTGGTACAAAGTGTTTGTGTATATCAGAACAAATTTGAGGCAAGCGACTGAAAAGATAGCTGAGGAGGCAGAAGATCTTAAGTAAGCACGTCAAAAGCACGACAGATAGACAGACAAAGAGAGGGAAATAGAGACAAAGAGAGATACGACAACCCCATAAATGACCAATCATGATACCAAAAAAGTGGATAAAAATATTTTACAAACTCACGAATCAGCTTGTACAGAGGAAACCTGTTTGGGAATTCTCTGTATGTACGTCTGATAATTATATAATTGAAAACGTCTGTGCCAATCTCCACCAAACTTTGCATACGTGCTCCGGATACCCAGGGTCAGGTCATGTGCACAAAATAATCCCCCACCCTCCCCTTACCCAGAGAGAATGAGATGACTTTTTTGCCTGACACTGAGAGAACAATGCAAGTGGTTTAACCACTGACCCCTGCTGGAGGAAGCAGGTATTGACACTTTTTTTCGCTCCCGGAGGGAATGGGTGTCACTACTGTCCAGTATTACTAAAAGAAGAGGTGCCCGTCCATCACGTGAATAAGAAGCAGGAATTCAAGCTTTGATGTAGTGGTTCCTGCTGTCGTAGAGGAACAAAAGGATACTTTCGCAAAGCCAATAATCAATTTACTTGGTTGGAAAGTTAGTGATCGATTTACTTGGAACAAAATTTGTGTCCGTTTAATTAAAAGGATTCCCGTTTTAAAAGACTCTTTCCAGGATTGACGAAGAAGAAGACACGGGATGGGAGCTTAATGCAGCGGTTCTAACAGTAACATTTATTATTCTACGACAGCAGGAACCCTTTAGAATGGCACGGGTGGAGTACAAAAACAACAACCACAGGCACGGCAAAAGCAGCAACAGCAATAATGTTTTTTTTTGTTTTTCACGTCATGCATGTATGAACCTTCTAAGATTTTTACCTTCCCTCATGTACCTTATAAGAATTGAAAATGGCCTGGCCGATCTCCATCAAATTTTGCATACGTACTTAAGGTACCCAGGGTCAGGTCATGGGCACAAAATACCACCCCCTTCCCCACCCTATCCCCGTGATGGCGAGGAGACGACAAGCAATTTTTGTCGACTCATTGAATAGTGCAAGTGGTTTAACCACTGATCCCTGCCGGAGGGTGAGAGTATTGACGCATTTTCAATTGTCAAAATCAATGCACATCAGAAAGGCGGCCTTCAGAAGGTGTGGTGGTGTGAAATGCAAACCAGCCGTCACTGTCGGCTGCATTGACGTTCACGCCGTGCTGCACGAGGAGGCGCACTATATCCATGTGTCCAGCGCACACGGCATTATGCAAGGCGGTGATTCCCTCATCGTTCGGTTGGCTTGGCTCTGGGACCTGTACGACAACAAAGCGTTAGATGATGGCAGCCAGTTTGTTGATATGACCATCCACAAAGCACCAAAAGGATAAGCACGGTTGTTTATGTTCATGAATAAGCCACAGCACCTTTTTTCTGCCATCACTTTCATCTCCTGGTGGTTTTAGGCAAAGTATACAGATGACATTTTAAAGCGGTCGATGTGCAAGAATGAGCCGGGAAACCGAGGGACTTTTTATACTCATGTAATTGATAGTATTCGAAGCATGCACAAAATAAAAAGGCATTTTCTTTTACATAACTCCTGTCCTCTTTGTTACCTCAATTAATGGCTAACTTCGCAGATGAATCCTTTGTCCTGCCGATAATAGGCCAGAGGTCATCTACTTTTTACCAGAGTTGGTGATCGTGATACTCATGGCACAACATTACAAAACAACGACTAACAATTACGAAGCGATTCAACAATCTATTTACTGTTCCCATTTGAGAACCCACTGCTCGTGATGCTGGGATCACAGGGTTAAATCCCGGATACCACATTTATTTATCTAATGTCCACCAATACGTCCTTGTAATTCAAGGGAAAAGATACTGATGTATTCTGATATCCTTGTCCAGAATGTGACTTATGCACAAGCTCCTCCATGAGCTGGAGATCATTGTCAAAAAAAACAAAAACACATGAAATCTTTTATCAGAACAATCAACCCTCATTCACTACAAAGATGTCGACTGGCTCATCAACCGATGCAATTAAAATGCCAGCATGAAACACCAGAACTATATATATATATATATATATATATATATATATATATATATATATATATATATATATATATATATATATATATATATATATATATATATATATATATATATATATATATATATATATATATATATATATATATATATATATTGTTCGTGGTTTCCACCCATTCGGCGTGTGGGCGACCGCTTTTAACTAATCGTGGTCGCACGCGCCCACCGGACGGGCAATCCGGTCGTAGCTTTCCGGATCAACGCCGAAACCCAGCTACGGGTGTGTTTTTAAAGCACACCACAACCTTGTCAATACTCCACACGCGCTACAGGGTCCGATCGCCGAATGGTCGATTTACCTAATTATTCGAGCGGGCAGACTACCGAGAGATTGTACCTCAACGGGACCTGCTTGGAAACGAGCCGCTTAAGCAGCTCGCTCCGTTTGAAATTTGCCGAGCGGTCTATTATCGCGAGGCCCCGTTGGACCCGATTATCTTATCGGCTATTAACAGCCAGCTAATATTCCGTACGTAATTACAGCAGCTCAATGGAGGAAGGGGACACAACGAGCAGGTAAACATTCAAACAAGGATATTTATTTGTCACACGTATGCAGTCAATGAAGCAATGCAGATATACAAGCATGTATGCAATGAATGGGGGTAGGGACAAGACACGAGCAAACAAAGACCTACGGCCGTATCTATTTATTATGTACACAATCACTTAACCACAATTCTACTTCGCGGACACGGCACCACAACTTTCATACAAAGAAAACCCCAGGAAAGGAAAGGGTAAGAACAGGGCCCGTAGGCCTTTCATGTTCGCGGAGCTTTGGAGACCGAAGGAGCCCCGTGAGAACGTGCTGGTTACCTGCCACCATCGTGGTGACTCGCTGAGCGACCCTCAATGTTCTGTCAACATGGTGGTTAGTGTAATGGCGACTCGGTTGGTCCGGGCCTTGCCGTGCGGCCTGGTCGATCGGGCCTATCCGACGACGCCTCAGAGGAACGAACGGGCCTTTGCTCTTTCAAGAGTTGATGCTCTTTTACGAGCCTGCCCATTCCTCAGCGTTTGCTCCGTCGTCCGCGTTTCGCTGGCTGGCGACTTCTCTCCAGCCGTCACCACCGACCCACAGTTCGGCACGGTACTGCAGGCTTGGCTGCGCTCCAGGCTTCGCTGCGCTCCGACGACCTCGACTGCCCTCCACTGGACTCGAACCTTGGCGCTCTCCACCCCGACTCCAGCTCGACTCCAGACAGACTCCAGGCAAAACTGACTCGCTTGGCGTTCCAGCGCGCCTTTTTATGGGGTCCGGGGGGGGGGGTGAGCTTGATCTGCCACCTTCGACCTTTCACCCCCCGCTGGCTCCGCCCCTTTTGGTGTTCTGATCCGATCTCGTCGCCAAACGCAGAGAGAACGGACGTTGCAGAGATCACCGGCAGTGGAAAGCGGACGTGGCAGAAATCACCGGCCGTCGCCCCAACGAGGCAGCCGTCGTGTTTGGCGGAGGTTCCGCTCATTGGGATTCGCCGTGGCTGGCGAAAAGATGGCGGCGCAATGGAGATGAAGGTGAGGCGATGTTGTTCGTTTGTGGAGATGTTGTTGAGATGGTTTGGAGATGTCGTGGTTGGCGCTGTGGTGGGGATGGCATGGTTGTTGATATGCGGTGGTAGTTGTTCAGATGCGGTTGTTCCCAAATAAAGATAGCAAAAGAATAATGGCTGACTCAAAGATCACAGCCTGGTTACACGAATAATTTCCCTTTAGACAGAGGTGGGGAAATCTAATTTGAGCACACACTTATCGACATAACTGATCTCTGGGAAGTCTGAATGGTGTTCTGTGAATTTCCACAACCGTAACAACATATATACATATATATATATATATATATATATATATATATATATATATATATATATATATATATATATATATATTGTTACAGCTGTGGAAATTCGCATTACACAATAAAGGACCCTCAGGTGAGATATCTTCATAGGTACATGTGTAGTTAGCCCAAATCCGTTGTGTAGAGGGAATTTATGTGATCCATCTGAGCTGCGATCCTTTGAGTTAGCCATTTTTCTGTTCTATCTTTTATTTCAAACACACAACGTTTCAACAACCACGCCATCCCCATCACAGCGCCAACCACACTGCAACCACGCCACCTCCACCATCTATGCTACTACATCTTCGCCACTACGTCCGCTTCCGAACGGCAAACAAAGGCGCAAAGGAGGGAACTGCGGAGTTCGGGTTCTCTCAAAGGGCGGAGGTTCTCTCAAAGGGCGGAGGTTCTCTCAAAGGGCGGAGGAGGTTTGAGTGGATTCTCTCAAAGGGCGGAGGAGCTCCTTGTGAGCCAACAGCCATCCATATCTAGTGCTCAACTGTGTCTGCGGACGTCCTCCTGCAGTTGGGTTACTTCTTATTAGGAGGTTGGTGGCAGGATTTGCACTCCGGCCACCGTAAAACCCTTCATTCCGCAAAACGCAAAAACGCAAAAAAATCTGAAAACCCACTCCGTTGGAGTACCTCCTGTGCAGCTTCCCTTCGCAGGGCAGCTCACCGGATGACGGGATTGGGGCAAAGCCTTCGGGACCCCCAATCTTTGATGATAGGAGGGAAACCACGGGGTAACATCCCTGGGTCAGATTGCGGGAGAGTGTGTCGGAGTGGTGCTGAGGTGTCGTCCACCAGACGGCGGTCTCCTTGGGTTAACCTGAGGCGTCCCCTTCGGGTGGGTGCCTGGAATGTCCTATCCCTAAGAGAGGATGATCACCTGTCTCTGTTATCATCTGAGCTCAAGCGTTTGGACATCGGGATTGCAGCTGTCTGAGGTTCGGAGACCGGATTGCGGCGAGATAATGGTGGGTGGTTACACCTATTATTGGTCTGGTCGCTCTGATGGTTACCATACCCAAGGAGTTGTTGCAGCTGTGTCCAATAAGCTGACCCCAATGATAATTGAGGTAACACCGGTCAACGAGCGTATTATGAGATTAAGGATTCGTCACTCCTTAGGTGTCATTTCCCTGGTCTCTGTTTATGCTCCGACTGAGGCGAGTGATCTCACCGTGAAGGATGCATTCTACGCCACACTCGAGTCTGTGGTTGTTCAGTGCCCCAGACGAGATACACTTCTAGTCTTGGGGGATTTCAATGCATCGACTGGAACTGATAGGGATGGTTATGAGGTGTGTGTTGGTCCCCATGGGTCAGGAACTATGAACCAGAATAGCACTAAGTTCCTTGACTTTGCAAGAAGTCATGGACTTAGGGTGGCTGGTTCATGGTTTCAGCGCCCACAAGCTCATCGCTGGACTTGGTATTCCAACGCTGGCGGTGTGGCAAAGGAGATTGACCATGTCCTCATTGACGGTCGTTGGAGGATGATCCAGAACTGCAGGGTCTACCGGAGTGCTCAGTTCCTCAATACTGACCACAGGCTGTTGTAGCAACTCTAAAGCTGCACCTTAAATCCTGGAGAATGGTACCATCCCAGCCTAGGCTGGATGTTGCCAAGCTCAGGGATGAGAGAGTAGCTGAGGAGTTTGCGAACAGGCTGGGTGGACACTTGGGGGGTCTGGGTGCTTTGGGGGGTCCTGAAGAGTTGTGGAGCGCCTTCAAGACCACCGTCCTTGATGTTGCCGGTGGATGCCTTGGAGCTCACCGCAGGGCAAAGAAGAATTTTGTCTCTCAAGGGACACTGGATACCATTGACCAGAGTCGCAGGGCCAGGCTGAATGGCAGAGCTGAGCTGTTCAGGGAGCTGAGGCGTAAAACTGTACGTGCACTGAGGGTGGACAAGGAGGCCTATGTGCGAGGAATCTGTGAGGGGGTAGAGCATCACCTGTGGACAGGTGATTCTCGTCCCGCTTACAGGGGAATTCGCGCATTACGTTCATCCAAGCCCATCCCTCGGAGCACTGCAGTTCGAGCAGAGAGTGGTAGGCTCTTGACAGAGGAGTCTGAAGTGAAGGCCCGCTGGGCCGGTTACTTTGAGCGGTTGTACCAGGCTGATCCCCCAGCTGTCGAGTTGGACGTCAAGGGTGTTACAATCCCTGTTGCTGACCCTCGAATCAACTGTGGTCCACCTTCGCTTGTGGAAAAACGGGCTGCAGTGAACCAGTTGAAACGGGGAAAAGCTCCAGGGATCTGTGGCATCCATGCCGAACTTCTCAAGGCTAGTGGAAATGCTGCACTCGTGTCGTTGCATGCAGTTTTGTGCTCTGCCTGGAACACAGGCATCATCCCAACTGACTGGAAGAGGGGCCTTGTTGTCCCTCTCTGGAAAGGGAAGGGTGATCGCCAAGACTGCAACAACTACCGAGGGGTGACGCTGCTCTCAGTGCCGGGCAAGATCTTTGCTCGGATAATTCTTGATAGGGTTCGCCACCATCGGCTTGAGCACCTGCGTCCAGAGCAGTCAGGCTTTACACCAAAGAGGTCAACTATTGACCGTATCCTTGCACTTCGTGTCCTCACCGAACGCAGACGAGAGTTTCGGCAGGGGCTGCTTGCAGCCTATGTTGATCTCTGTAAAGCGTTCGATTCAGTGAATCGGGATGTCCTCTGTAGGATTCTTGGTCTTCGTGGGGTGCCACCAA
>NC_140975.1:20611396-20623896 GCF_056783735.1 Eptatretus burgeri | reverse complement strand
TCTCTGGTAGCAAGGGGTGCTATGAGCTAGTTTTTCAATTAAGAGAGCTTCCAGGGTTTTGACACTCAAATTGGGACGAAATTCAGTATGATTCTTCCGTACAAGACTGAGTGCCCGCTCACATGATGCGTTCGAATGAGGAATGACCAAGATTCCCTTCATCACTTTGCTCAAATTAGGATACTTCTTGGCACCAGTGCAGGGATCTGTGAGCTGTGAAATCCGATGCCACTGCTCATCCACTCTCACTGTCTCAGTAGCAATTGTAGCTATGGAGGCGTCTGCCTGGTAGTGAGCGAATTCACTCTCAAGACTGTCTATGTCACTATCACCGCCACTGAACAGACAGGGGAATTTCTTGATGAAAAACTCCACACAGTCAAACCCCACTTCTTGGTGTAGCTTAACATCCAGCACCTGAGCATGCTTGGCTAATTCATCATCTAGCGGCCAGGTTTTGAAGATGTAATTGCAGGCTTTCACATAATATGAGCGAACTGCACTGAAGAAACCTTGGATGTCTGACTCACTCAGAGTGAAGGTGGATTTCTTGAGACTCCTTTGTTCCCTTATATACAGTTTGGCATCGTTCCCAATCATGAGGTCCTCATCATTCTTCTGATGATTTCTGTCAGAGAAGGGTACATTTACCAGAGCAACCGATGACACCGATGGTTTCAAAAACCGTACGAAGATATCTTTCAGAAGACCATTCAATTCAGAAGACCAGAAGACCAAGATCAGGAGATGAATACAGGGTTCGTCTCTTTGGAGCAGAAGATTCCCCTTCTCAAAAAGCTTGTTAGCATATCGAAGGAAGAAACAATAGAGTTTTGTTTGTGGAGACAAGAACATCCTGTTGACACGTTTTTCTCTAGATTCCTGCACAGTGTTTGAGGAAGATGCGCTTTTAGTTGTAGAACTCGTAGTACACTTAGCCGCAGGGCGATCACACTTGCGTTTACTGCCAGCAGAAGAGGTCAGACTCGTAGTACCAGATCCAATTTTACGTTTGAGGAGAGAGCTTGAGGTAGGTGCAGCCAAGGAAGAAGACCTCTGATTCGAAGGTTTTGCTGAGCTTCTATCAAGTGATTTGGCAAAAGCAGAACTTAACTTGGGTCCTTCTTTGCCTGTAGATGGGACTATCACAGTCTTTCTCGACTCTGAAGGGATCTGCTTTGTAGATGAACGTGATGAAGGGCCGGTGATGCTACCTGCTCTCAGCATTGGTTTTGGTGCTGTCCCTGCTGTCTTCTTCGCAGCAGATACTGCAGTGGTAGTGGTGAATGCTGCTCCACTAGTGCTTGATCCTGCAGTGCCAGTACTGGCAGTAGATACAGTGCCGTCCTTCTTGCTCGTTGTTAGAGTCTTGGCTACAGTTGGTTGCATTTTTCTTCGTACTTCTTCTTTGAAGAAGAGGCGAAGTGGCTCCCACTGTTCAATCAGCCTGTCTAGGCACTGACCAAGGGACAGCCACCCTGTTGCGACATGCTTCAGAATCTTGTGTGTCGGGGCATCACAGAGTTCTTGCAGTGCTTTCACTCCTTTGACGCGTTTACTACTTTTGTCCAAGTAGTAGTAAATATCGATGAGAAAGTCATCTAATTCAATGGGTAAGGCCTGAGCCGCCTTCTTGGCCGTATTGTGCATCATATGGCAAGGGCATCCCATGATGTAGCACTCTGGATTTTGTTTGTGGATATAAGCAGCGACTCCTTTGTGCTTGCCCACCATGACAGAGGCATTATCAGCACAAAAGGAAACACAATTTCCCCACGGAATTTTCCTGTCACTGAACTCATGATCAAGCAGTTTAAAAATGTTTTCTCCAGTGGAATCTTGTTTGCACGCAGGCAAACTTAGCAAACCTTGCTTCACAATCCCAGCACTGTTGTCATAGTACGAAATCAGGACAGGATATAGCTGGGCCTCACCACTGTCATTGCTACCGTCTGTAGCTAGGCTAAATGGAGCTAGTCTAGCAATATCGGCAATAGATGAAGCAGTAACATTTGACAACTCACCAATTATTGCTGAAGTTTTTGTTCTTGCACATCCATACTTTGAAGCAACTTTTGAATCTGGAAACATCTTTTGAAATAGAGGTCCAGCATGATCTGAAACTGATATGGGCAAGTTATGTTCCACAATAAATCCACTAAAGAGAAGTTCCGCTCGGGTAACATCCTCTTCCTCGCTTGTCCCTTGTTTGGTGAAATAATTCAGAAGTGTACCGGTACTCGTGCTCGAAGATCTCTCCTTTGCAATGTCTGTGTGCCGTTTGCTTCCAACGTGCTTCCGAATATCATCGCGACCTCCGTGCTCAACTGAAATATCAACGCTGCATACTGTACAATACGCATGATGAATTCCTCTTTCAGACTTTCGAATACACGGGTATTGGAGACTGTATTCGGTCTTGTACTTCTGAGACCATTTCTTGGTCTTCGTAAGCTTCTTTTCTGCCATTTCGTAATCAACATCGAGGGCTTGAAGCATCGGTAACTTCGAAGTCGATGTTCCACAGCTGCAGCGCGACTCGTAGAACTCTAGCGGCTGTTAAACACCGCACGGTGGTCGCGACCGCCGGGCTGGTACGGGGCCCAGCTGCATGCAGTGAGCGTATCGCATGCATATACACTGTGCATACATACCGCATGCACTGTATTGCACACATACCGCATGCACTAAATCTCAGTGCATGATCGCATAAGCGAGATCCAGACCCAATGTTTCGCTGCTCCTCATTTGAATTTGCAATTTTTTACATACAATTTGGTAGCAGCGAACGTTATGGAGTTACCACATGCTATACGTAGCAGACGATGCTTTTCATTCAATTCTCATACTAGTACATTCTGATTAGTGAACAGTGCAAAAATATCAAAATTTCGGGAGGATAAGGATAGTGATCGTAAGGGCGGGAGTTTGGGTGAATTTTCGGAAGCCTCCCGATGAAATCGGGAGGGTTGGCATTGCTGCGTCACCCGGAAGGTACCAAACCAGACCGGAAGGTTACTTCGCTGATGTGCATACTGGATGGGAAGGGGGGGGGAAGAGGACGGAGAGAGTGAGGAGGGAGGGGGAGTGAGGATGGGTGGGGGAAGGGAAGGAAGCGAGAGGTGAAAGGAAGAGAAGGCAGACGTACGGTGGAGCGTTAATTATGATTCATACTGTCTCATCAAAATGCTGCACAGAATAAGAGTGAAGATGGGAACAAAATAATGTCTGAAATCCATTTTCTACTGGTCAGACTAGAAATACTGCCCAGAGAAAAAACACCGCACTGAGACAAACACCGCCTGGGCACGTTTGGAGATGAACACTGCCTGGACAAGTCCGGAGCCAAGATATCTGGAGACAAACACCGCCTGCACGCATCCGGAGGCAAGCTGTTTGGAAACAAACACTGCTCAGGCATGTCTGGAGACAAACTCCCATCCGGACACGTCTGGAGACAAACTCCCGTCCGGGCACATCTGGAGACAAACTCCTGTCTGGGCACGTCTGGACACAAACACTGCCCGGATGCATCTGGAGTTAAGCTGTCCAGAGACAAACTCCCGCACGGACATAAACACCGCCCGGACACGTTCAGAGACAAACACCGCCCGGACACGTCCAGAGCCAAGCTGTTTGGAGACAAACACTGCTCGGACACGTCTGGAGACAAACTCCCATCCGGACATGTCTGGAGACAAACACCACCCAGATGCATCCAGAAACAAACTCCCTACCGGACGTAAACACCACCCAGACACGTTCGGAGCCAAGCTGTCTGGAAACAAACATGGCTCGGACACGTCTGGAGACAAACTCCTGTCCGGATGCATCTGGAGTTAGCTGTCCAGAGACAAACTCCCGCACGGACATAAACACTGCCTGGACATGTTCAGAGACAAACACCACCCGGACACATCTGGAGTTAAGCTGTCCAGAGACAAACACCACCCAGACATGTTCGGAGACAAACACTGCCCTGACACGTTCGGAAACAAACACCGCCCTGACACGTTGGGAGACAATCACTCCCGTCCAAAGGCAGAACCTAGTAACTCACTTCTAATTGATTTTGAGAAAACAAAGAAAAACTGCTTTTATATATATATATATATATATATATATATATATATATATATATATATATATATATATATATATATATATATATATATATATATATATTAAAGCCATATCCATTCGAGAAGATTTGATGATTCCTTTACAGATTTCAACAGGATTCCCTAATTCTAGCCTGTAAATTTTGTCCATTGGTCCATTGTAAATCTAGATTGGTCCATTGAGATACTAGGTTTTTTTTGTGGTATTTACCGAATTCTGTAGGAGTTGCTAGGTCCTGCCATGAGCATACAAGATTACGTAGGGAACAAATTACAATAACTTATACACTAACATGAAGCCTATAACCAAGTCACTCCAAAATTAGTATTAGCTCAGTTTTGATCAAAAAATGAGTGACGAGATTTTGCCTTTGGACGGGAGATGACCGCCCTGACACGTTGGGAGACAATCACCGCCCCGACAGGTTCGGAGACAAACACCGCCCGGACACGTTCGGAGACAAACACCGCCCGGACACGTTCGGAGACAAACACCGCCCTGACACGTTCGGAGACAAACACCGCCCGGACACGTTCGGAGACAAACACCGCCCTGACACGTTCGGAGACAAACACCGCCCGGACACGTTCGGAGACAAACACCGCCCGGACACGTTCAGAGACAAACACCGCCCGGACACCTTCAGAGACAAACACCACCCGGACACGTTTGGAAACAAACACCGCCCCGACACGTTCGGAGACAAACACCGCCCGGAAACATTTCGGAGACAAACACCGCACGGACACGTTCGGAGACAAACACCGCACAGACACGTTCGGAGACAAACACCGCCTGGACACGTTCGGAGACAAACACTGCCCGGACACGTTCAGAGACAAACACCGCCCGGACACGTTCAGAGACAAACACCGCCCGGACACGTTCAGAGACAAACACCGCCCGGACACGTTCAGAGACAAACACCACCCGGACACGTTCGGAGACAAACACCGCCCGGACACGTTCGGAGACAAACACCGCCCAGACACGTTTGGAAACAAACACCGCCCCAACACGTTCGGAGACAAACACCGCCCGGAAACATTTCGGAGACAAACACCGCATGGACACGTTCGGAGACAAACACCGCACAGACACGTTCGGAGACAAACACCGCACAGACACGTTCGGAGACAAACACCGCCTGGACACGTTCGGAGACAAACACCGCCCAGACACGTTCGGAGACAAACACCGCCCGGACACGTTCGGAGACAAACACTGCCCCCACACGTTCGGAGACAAACACCGCCCGGGCACGTCCGTAGCTAAGCTATCCGGAGAAAAACACCGCCCGGACGCGTCCGGAGACGAGCACCGCCCAGAGGCGTCCGGAGCCAAGCTGGCCGGAGACAAACACCACTCGGATATGTCCGGAGACAAACTCCCATCTAGACATAAACACCGCCAGGCCACGTACAGAGGCATACCCGGCCCGGACACGTTCGGAGACAAACACCGCCCGGACACGTTCGGAGACAAACACCGCCCGGACACGTTCGGAGACAAACACCGCCCGGACACGTTCGGAGACAAACACCGCCCGGACACGTCCGGAGACAAACACCGCCCGGACACGTCCGGAGACAAACACCGCCCGGACACGTTCGGAGACAAACACCGACCGGACACGTTCGGAGACAAACACCGCCCGGACACGTTCGGAGACAAACACCGCCCGGACACGTTCGGAGACAAACACTGTCCCGACACGTTCGGAGACAAACACCGCCCCGACACGTTCGGAGACAAACACTGCCCGAGCACGTCCGTAGCTAAGCTGTCTGGAGACAAACACCGACCGGACGTGTCCGGAGACGAGCACCGCCCAGATGCGTCCGGAGCCAAGCTGGCCGGAGACAAACACCACTCGGATACGTCTGGAGACAAACTCCCATCTAGACATAAACACCGCCAGGCCACGTACAGAAGCATACCCTGCCCGGACACGTCCGGAGACAAACACTGTGCAAACATAACCACTGTCCGGATATGTCTCGAGAAGGAAACAGACAGAGGGGAGAGTGAGAGAGGAGATGTGGGAGGAGGGTACTGCACTGTATTGGGAGGGGGTGGAGCAGGGATGGCACAAAGAAAGAGAGAGAGACAGAGAGAGAGGTGGGGGGGTAGGGTAGGGTTGGGGAGTTAGCACAAATAATATGTTGTGCTTTATGAACAACGCGCGCGCGCGCGCGCACACACACGCGCACACACACACACACACACACACACACACACACACACACACACACACACACACACACACACACACACACACGCACACACACACACACACACACACACACACACACACACACACACACACACACACACACACACACACACACACACACACACACACACACACACACACACACACACACACACACACGTGCTTGGCTGATATGGGCAATTTTTCAGGAATTGGCAGGTTGGAGTCAGTGTGATTAATTACCAACTGCAGTACTTACTGTATACAATCCAGAAACCTTAAGTAGCTTTCACCGAAAAACAACGTTGCATTTATATTGACGTTTCAGAAAGATGTTCACAAATATTATTCTTTATTAACAGCTGTATGTGGGCGGGTGGAAAAAAAATTTTGTTCGGTAATTTAGAAAATACGTTTTTACAGCAAACGACTCAAAAATCGGCTGTTATTTCACAATGACTCACTCAGGGTGACGGAGCACGAAGCACTCGCTCAGGGTGACGGAGCACGAAGCACTCAATCAGGTGACAAAACACTCGCTCAGCGTGACGGAGCACGCAGCACTCGCTCAACGTGACGGAGAACGCAGCACTCGCTCAGGGTGACGGAGCACGCAGCACTCGCTCAGGGTGACTGAGCACGCAGCACTCGCTCAGGGTGACAGAGCACGCAGAACTCGCTCAGGGTGACGGAGCACGCAGCACTCGCTCAGGGTGACGGAGCACGCAGCACTCGCTCAGGGTGACGGAGCACGCAGCACTCGCTCAGGGTGACGGAGCACGCAGCACTCGCTCAGGGTGACGGAGCACGCAGCACTCGCTCAGGGTGACGGAGCACGCAGCACTCGCTCAGGGTGACGGAGCACGCAGCACTCGCTCAGGGTGACGGAGCACGAGCCACTCGCTCAGGGTGACGGAGCACGAGCCACTCGCTCAGGGTGACGGAGCACGAGCCACTCGCTCAGGGTGACGGAGCACGAACCACTCGCTCAGGGTGACGGAGCACGAACCACTCGCTCAGGGTGACGGAGCACGAACCACTCGCTCAGGGTGACGGAGCACGAACCACTCGCTCAGGGTGACGGAGCACGAACCACTCGCTCAGGGTGACGGAGCACGAACCACTCGCTCAGGGTGACGGAGCACGAACCACTCGCTCAGGGTGACGGAGCACGAACCACTCGCTCAGGGTGACGGAGCACGAACCACTCGCTCAGGGTGACGGAGCACGAACCACTCGCTCAGGGTGACGGAGCATGAACCATTCGTCCGCAGAGAGTGAACGATTCGCTCAGAACGACGTAACATAGTTCCGCTGTCGACATTGGGCGCTTGGAAAGTGGCTTCAACACTCATGCGAGTACTCCAATTAAATGGTTGATAACGAACCAGACTATCGCTGCATACCATAAAGGATTAAAGGATCCCTTTAACTTGAAACCCCATCTTCACCACACTTGCAGCAGTTAATGAGATAAAAGGAATTGATGAAATAAAATGACTTCATCCACAAAAGAGTTGCAGCTCACTGCAGAATAACCCTTGAGACATCGCAAAGTTAAATAAACATTGCAGAAAATGTACCATTTTGCCTGCTCGTCTGTGCACATGTCACATGGTGCATCGGTTTGAAGTCCGCTCAAACCGTTCTACTTTGTTCTGTTTTGCCAAGTGTCGCTCTATGAGTGACTTTTTTCATTCGTCTGTTTGTTTGTGTGCTGGATATCTCAAAATGTTGTGGACGGATTCGGATGAAATTTGGTGGGCAGATCGGATGTGTGATAAGGACAAATTGATTCAGTTTGTTGAAGATCCAAATCTGGATCCGGGCGCGGAGGTATGCGCTCTGAGTGGCCTTCTCGTTTGTTTGTGTTTTTGCTTGGTTGCACATACCCACAAACATTAAAAATAGAAGAAAAACACGAACAACCTAGAAGGGCACTCGGCAGAGCGCATACCTCCGCTACGCAATGCCTGATCCATGAGAACACATCGGGCCCAATACATATTTGAAATATCATGCTACATATCGTTTTTTGCTCCATCTCTCAGTGGTGATCAGATCAGATATATGAAGTTTCAGATTTTTGAATCAGGATTTAAATTCGACCAATTATAGCTGGAATACCACTTCACCTATGCCATCATCATTATCACCCTATATATATATACATATATATATACATATATATATATATATATATATATATATATATACATATATATATACATATATATATATATATATATACATATATATATATATACATATATATATATATATATATATACATATATATATATATACATATATATATATATATATATATATATATATACATATATATATATACATATATATATATATATATATATATATATATATATATATATATATATATATATATATACATACCATGGGGAGTTACATATGCCAAGTTTAAAAAAAATTTCAGTGAGCGGTTTTGGAGAAAATGATGTCCAAATTTTTTCCTTGAATCCAATGTGGCTTCCATATAATGTGACAGATGACGTCATCAATTTACTTCTTCAATCAAGTCGGGTCGTACATCAGATATATGAATTTTCAGATTTTTCCGATGAGAATTTAAAGTGAACCAATTATGGCTGGAATACTTCACTGATGACATCATCGTTATCACCCAACACTATCACGTTGAGCAGTTTCGGAGAAAAATGACGTCCAATTTTTTCCTTTAATCCAAAATGGCTGCCATACATGTCACCAACGACGTCAGTGTTAGCACTAAGATATTCTCCATTGGGAGTCCCTCATGTGTTTAAAGTTTTGTATTGATTGGAGAAGCGGTTGCAGAGAAAACATTTTTAAAGCGAAAATATATAGATGCGAACAGACACACAGACAGACAGGGCCAGTGCAATAGTCTCGCATCCCAGTGGCAAATCCAGGGGGGTTTCCTGGTTGCCCGGAAACCACCCCCCCACCCTCCCAACAAAAAATATTTACCATTACAGTGGCAAACCCAGGGGTTCCCTGGTCACCCAGAAATCCTTCTCCCACGAAAGTGTGCCACAAAAAAGGCCAGAAGCCTCAGAAAAACTATCAATACAGTACCTAATAAACAATAAACCACTAACAGCTCACAGTAACAAAAAACAAGATTTCAGTTTATGCTCAGTCTGTTCAGCAATGCATGTTAAAGACAGCCCAGGCATGTCTTTAAACAAAAGAGGTGGCTGTCAGATGTTTAATTAGCACACAGGAATCGGGGTCATATGACTTAGATTTTCTGTTATTTGGAAACCCCCCCCCCTACCCAATTCCTGGATTTGCCCCTGCATCCCCTTTGGGGCGAGATTAATTATGCAATACGTAGATACCAAAGTAAGAAAAAAAAACTTCCCAGTCTGGTTACATTATCTTCTTTCGAATGCAGCACAAGGCTGCGGGGTAACATCATTGGCTGAGGACACGGCTGTGCTGCTGATGTATGCAATTCCTTCTGGAGGTTAGAGCAGGAATTTTTTAATTTGTTCAGAGTGCCAGCGATAGCTCGCTAACTCTTCGTGAAAGACACCCTGGGATCTTTAACGTCCACCAAACATTGCTGTCAGACGGAAAGCCTATTTAACATCCATCCGAGGGACAGCACACATGTTGATGAATCACCCTGCTTGCAAAACACCAGGATGACAATTAGTAGCTGGTTCAGGATTTGACCCCAGGCAAGACAGCTTGGAAGCATGTGCACATACCTCTGGGCTATCTTGCCAGCCCATGTTTGTCCATGCTCTATCCTTTTTAAATGCTGAGCATAAAGCAAGGAAGCAGCACGTACCTTTTTTTTTTAAGTACAGCATTTCATATGACATGTGATGCATTGGAAAAAGTGGAAGGGAATTTTATGACGGAACATGATCTACAGCATAACTCAATGTGAACAAAATGGCTACAAATATTAAAATAAAAGGATATCACATGAAACTAATATAATATACAACCACAGCTTCCCTTGCACAGCCCCCTCACTGTACAAAATGTGGAAAATTAACAAGGCAACACGCACGACCCAAACTAATGATGCCTACCTCATACAAGGCACGTTGTACCAACTCATAATCCCCCTCCAAAGCAGCATCCAGGAGGATGGCCAGAGGGTCAAAGCGAACCCGCAGACCCTGGCCAGTGCGCTCCGAGCCAGTCTTTTTCAAGTTTGTTCGCTTCCCCTGCATGGAGAGGCATGAAAGTGGGAGGAAAGAAAAGATGAACCAATAATCTAAATATTTCTTCTGCATTCATTTCCTGGCACCCAATTCAGGGTTAGCTGCATTTTCACAATCTGTGTATGTTGGCCAACGATCAACATTAGCATTGTGCTCTGTCAAACACTCGGTCACTGTTTGTCCAAACACGATGTCTCAAACCTTTGACCCCTCAATTCCCCACCTCAAACCCCTTTAACACCATGATGGAGCTTTAGACAGAGACACGAGACAAGGATGTCGCTTTTACGGTGGTTAGGAAAAATTAATCGGTGGTGGGAGAGTACAAAATCAGCCAGCGGTGTTGACTACAAAATTATGTTTCACATTTGAACTGAGTGAACAAAGTTTTTTTACAGAAAGGAAGGACGGAATTTGGTAGAGCCTATAACCACTGCCAGGCGAAACAGTTTACATTTTGTATCCCATTGATAGGCTGGATCTGCATCCAGACCTGAACCAAAATCGAAATGGCTTGTACTCGTCACCAAACCAACTCATCTACCAAGTTTTGTCAGAACTCATCCATAACTTTTTGAGATATCGTGCTCACAAACAAACAAACAGACAGGGGTGAAAACATAACCTCCGCCCACCTTCGGTGGCAGAGGTAATAAAGGACTCCTAAGCACACTTTGAATGTGATGAATATTGCACTTACAGGAGGAAGTGGGGCAGTCGAGCTGATTACCGTTGGCACCCTGTCTGTATCTGGCACAATTGGGTATGGTGGTGGAGGTGGCAGATCTGTCCTTTCACTTTCACTGCCTTCATTTCCTTCTTCCTCTTCTTCGTCTGTCGATGTTTCTCCAACATTGTTATTATTCTGCTCATCACTGTTGTCATTGCACAATGGTGGAGGTGGAAGGGGTAATGGGAGGTCATCTGACATGGTTGAGGAAGAATCGGAGCCACTCTCATTTGGCAGCACACAGTTGGTCCCTTCTGATTTATCAGCCCCAGTCTCAGCATTGGAATAGGAGGGTGGCCAACGTGGCCTATAGAAGGGTGGTGGTGGAGGTGGTGGAGGAGGCCGAGAGGATGAGTTTTCTGCAGTTTCTTGCCCCGCTAATGGGTTAAGCCGCTGGTACAGAGCCTTCTGAAGTAGCGCAGCAGGGATCACACCGGGTGCTGCCTCCTCACCCTCAGAGATTGAGCTACGCTTCTTGAGTGGACGCGGTGCATTGGCCAGTCTCCGACGCAGTGCCTCCAGATCGGCCTCACTCTGGCAACGGCCTGCCGCGGCTGGCAGTGCCGTCACAGGTAACAGCTTGGTGGGGCTGAGCGGGCGAGGTGGTGGAGGTACTTCACTATCCGCAGCTTCACTTGGGCTGTTTGGACTGCTGGCTTCATTGTCCTGAAATGGGATGGATGCAGGCACCTTGCTGGATCCTGGGCAGGTCACATGAAAAAATGCAACAGAAAAAGAAACAAAAATTTGGTGAAATGAGACGTAAAATAACTCGCAGTGTTATCAAGCAGCAGTAGGTTTTACACTTACATATATTTGCAAGTTTCTCATGAACCCCCACTCTCCTTTCCACCCCCAATCCCCACCTTCAAATTTTGGAGACTTGCCCAAATATAGTTTCGTGCCTTTTATGTCACACTTTGTTGATATAAAAAGCATAAGCTGTTGGACATGTAATGACAAAGGGTGAATGTGACAGAGTAGGGAAACACTCACCAGCATGGCGATTTGCCTTCCCAGTTCGCTGTAGACTCAAAGCATTCAGAACAGCCTGCTGGAAGTTTTTTGGTGGTGCAGCCGGTTGTGTGTACACCGAGTAAATGGAGCTGACCGTTTGTGAGGAAGGAGCTTTGCGTGGTGACTGAGAACGTGCTTGGGAGCCTGGTCGGTCTGGCAAGGCTGAAAAAGGTCGCACAGCAATGGCAGGTGGTTGTGTATGGCCATCTGT
>NC_140975.1:20566396-20603896 GCF_056783735.1 Eptatretus burgeri | reverse complement strand
TCTCTCTCTCTCTCTCTCTCTCTCTCTCTCTCTCTCTCTCTCTCACTCTCTCTCTCTCACTGCCTCTCTCTCTCTCTCTCTCTCTCTCTCTCTCTCTCTCTCTCTCTCTCACTGCCTCTCTCTCACTGCCTCTCTCTCTCTCTCTCTCACTGCCTCTCTCTCACTGCCTCTCTCTCTCTCTCTCTCTCTCTCTCTCTCTCTCTCTCACTGCCTCTCTCTCTCTCTCTCACTGCCTCTCTCTCTCTCTCACTGCCTCTCTCTCTCTCTCTCTCTCTGCCTCTCTCTCTCTCTCTCTCACTGCCTCTCTCTCTCTCTCTCACTCTCTCACTGCCTCTCTCTCTCTCTCACTGCCTCTCTCTCTCTCTCTCTCACTGCCTCTCTCTCTCTCTCACTGCCTCTCTCTCTCTCTCTCTGTCTCTCTCTCTCTCTCACTCCCTCTCTCTCTCTCTCTCTCTCTCTCTCTCTCTCTCTCTCACTGGCTCTCTCTCTCTCTCTCTCTCTCTCTCTCTCTCTCTCTCTCACTGCCTCTCTCTCTCTCTCTCTCTCTCTCTCTCTCTCTCTCTCTCTCTCTCTCTCTCTCTCTCTCTCTCTCTCTCTCTCTCTCTCTCTCTCTCTCTCTCTCTCTCTCTCTCTCTCACTGCCTCTCTCTCTCTCTCTCTCTCTCTCTCTCTCTCTCTCACTGCCTCTCTCTCACTGCCTCTCTCTCACTGCCTCTCTCTCACTGCCTCTCTCTCACTGCCTCTCTCTCACTGTCTATCTATCACTGTCTCTTTCTCACTGTCTCTCTCTCACTGTCTCTCTCTCTCACTGTCTGTCTTTCTCTCTCTCTCTCTCTCTCTCTCTCTCTCTCTCTCTCTCTCTCTCTCTCTCTCTCTCTCTCTCTCTCTCTCTCTCTCTCTCTCTCTCTCTCTCTCTCTCTCTCTCTCTCTCTCTCTCTCTCTCTCTCTTTCGAGTGCAGCCTGTGTCTGCTGGTTGCATCATTGGTTGGGACGCGACTATGCCGCTGATGCAGTGTCCCCCTTACCGGTGCACTGGTACTCATTTTGCCGACCTCGGAAGGATGACAGGCTGAGTCAACCACCTGGTGTATTAATTCAGCGGCTCAACGGGACTTGAACTCAGGACCCTAGGATCCCAAGCCGCCACCCTAACCACTAAGCCAACACCAGGCTTAAGAAGTTGCTGCAATTGTTACTTTGAGCTAGTAGAATAACACATTGTGAAGAGGAGGAAGAAGTAAAAATGCTACTCGTATAATGAAAGTGTCGGGTGGCTTTTGGTGCCAAAATGAAGGTTTCACGTTTTTGTTTTGTAAACACCTTTTAAAAAGGCCTTTAAAAATGCATTTGATGGCCAAGCACCACAACACACTCCTAGAATGCACTCGTCTGAAGGCGTATTTTTAGGAACAGAAAAAAAAAATAAGTACTGTCGGTGATTATTCAAAACAAGGGGAATCATTTAGTTTGAGATAGCTGAACCCCAGCTGTCATACACTGACTGGTAAGATACTTCCATAGCAGTGTTCTGATATTAACCAGCAAGTTATATGCCATTGTCAAACCATGTGCATGATAATAAATGCTGTAAATGCTGATCAAACACAATTTAGTATGTTAATACTTAAATACAGAATGTCAACAACTATTTCGTCACCGAGTCAACATTCTGGGGGTTTCCCAGTTTGGAAGCCCCATCTGAGCATGCAACATCTATGGTTCTCGATGCTGTGGATGCCAGGTTCAAATCTGATATCCAGTGTTGATTTGTCCACGAGTGTCCTTATAATTTATATCAATAAAAATAAAAAAGTAAACTGATGTCTTCCAACATCCTTGTTCCAACAGCTTACATATGTTACCAACTCTTGCACGAGCCTGAAATCAATTTGTATATATATATATATATATATATATATATGTATATATATATATATATATATATATATATATATATATATATATATATATATATATATATATATATATACAGTACTCCAAGAAAGCTGTTTGTGTCTGTCTGCCTGCATCGCCATTTTGCTCAGAGATGGCAAAACGGATCTTCGTCAAATTTTTCGAGGTTCATCAGCGAGTGCCTGGGATTGATTTCGGCCAAAACCGTTTTTGAAAATTAAAAAAAAAAATCAATTTTTTTTTAATTTTCAAAAACGGTTTTGCTTATCAAAAAAAAAAATCAATTTTTTTTATTCAAAAATAAGTAAACAAAATCAATAAACAAAAATCGCTCCATAGTGCCTGAGCCTTTGTAGCTATGTGAAAGGTATTATTAAATGATCAATGACCCCATTCCTTAGTGAGCGCGCGCGCGCACACACACACACACACACACACACACACACACACACACACACACACACACACACACACACACACACACACACACACACACACACACACACACACACACACACACACACACACACACACGTGCATGTGCAGCCTTGTGGCTGCTTGTTGCATCATTGGTTAGGGACACGGCTGTGCCGCTGATGCAATTCCCCCTATTACCAGTACACTGTTACTCATTTTGCTGACCTCAGGAGGACAAGCTGAGTCAACCTCACCTGGTGTTCATTCAACAGCCGATAGGCCTCAAACTCAGGACCCCAGGATCCCAAGCCAGCCACCCTAACCGCTAAGCCAACACCAGGCTTAGTGGGTATAGGAAAGTGTTTTCGGCCCCCACAAAAAAAAACAAACAGAAAAAAACCTCAAAATTTGATTTCTTCAAAATGTCAACAGGATAAGAACAGCACCGGTGTAATATTTTAACTACCCCCCCCCCTGGGGGGGGGGTACTTGTCCTAGGATTAAAAATAGAAAATGGATAAAAAAAATAGTATGTAAAGAACATGAACACCGAGAGGTATATATTTTTAGTATAAATCTATTTTTGGCCATAGGGGGGCAAGTTATCCAGGGAGGGGGGAGACTTATCCGAGAACAAGTACCCCCCTGGGGGGGGGGGAAGTTGTCTAGGGGGCGACTTATCCTGTTACACCGGGCAACGCCGGGTATCCCTGCTCGTATATGAATAAACCCGAAGTACAAATCAAAAAGATCAAACGAAGAAGCTGTGGGCTTTCAGTCTTCACATTTAACATGGAAAATAACCAGAACAGAAAGCCTTATCATGTAAAAAAAGAGCAACTCTTTTCAAACGCATATACGATAAGAAAAGAAAGGGTATTTTAAAAAAAAGAAAAGAGAAAACTACATGAGGAGATATTCCGATAGAAGTCAGAATAGGATGCTTTGATGTAAGGTACCTACTATTCAGCTCTCAGGAGTTAAAGGGTCAACTGGATACTGGTTTGGGTTACTGGATCACCAAACAACAACAACATGGTGTCAGTGCACTGTGTACAAAGGTTTTGTTGTGTCTGAATTTCCAAGTGTGAAATATTAACAGGATAAGCATGATCATACTAATAAATAATAGTTGTCTCTGATTAGTGCCGGTAGTTTTTGCGTTACTTCCATTCTTGAATACGTTCATAAAGAACACTGCTACTGTTGAGATGGAACATTGGATCAGATGTAGGATTAATCCTAAATCCTTTCCAGGGTGTGACTCCTGAAGAAGGAGATATACGCTGGGGTGGTTCACCATTGCCTTTCCAGGAAAACCGATCACATGACAGCCAAGTTTTCACACAAGGGCTCAAAATATTCAACTTCATTTTATCTCGTGTCCAAACAAACCAAACATTTAAATGATTTGTATTTCAGTGATATGAAGCTTATATTGTCAACTTGCAGCACTGCATGAAAAGCTTCTTGGTCAGGAGGTCGAAAACAAGCATAACTAAAAATGATGCATTTGATGGCCAAGCAGCAATACCGGTTGTTCTGCAGTCATCTCAGGGTTGTGGGTTCCACTGCAAGTGGTAGTAGACAGTTGCTCTAGGGGTTTTGTAGTTAGGCGAATGTCAGTTGGGCTGCAAGTGTCACCTGAGGGAAGGCAGGCCAAAAGTTTGATTTAAAAGGAAAAGGGTGGGGTGGGGGGGGGAGGTGTGGAGGAACATCTCGTTGCTGAATGGTTAAAGAGGTTACTGAATTAAGAGGACATGTTGAAAAGTAAGTCCTCCGATTCTTTCTCTCCAAAACAGGAAAAGGATATTCGAATGAAACAAAGACAGATACAAATATCAATCTTTATTCCGTCATGGTGTGTAATTATTTCTCAATACAATCACCAATGCGGTCCACACATTTCTGCCAACGTTGAAGTAGTTTTGTGATGCCATCACACAATAGAACGATGCATCCAGCTGACTTAACCAGTGCTTCACAGTGGCCTTGACATGATTGTTGGAAGGAAAATGTTCTCCACCAAGGTGTTCCTTCAGTTTTGGGAAGAGATAAAAATCTGACAAAGTCAACTCGGGGTTGGTGATCTTTTGTGGCAGTACTCCGTTGACTGTCTCTTACTCTCAGGGTCGTAATGGTGCAATCAACTATCATCTCCAATCAATCATCCCAACTCTCATCTCCAGCACTTCACAGCACTGACCACGTCGTACTGCCATCTGCAACCTTGACCAACGAAGCACTGAGACATGTTGATGTACTTAACACTTGACGACGCTTTGATTCATTCGAATATCTTTACCTATTTGGATAAAAAGAATAGGAGGCATAACTTGTTTGTTGTTGGCTCACCCTGAGCAGTGTGCGTAGCTCGAAGAGAAGCCGATCCATTAAGACAACTCTGCCTCCAGTCTCCCATGCCAGGGAGTGTGCATTGCGCTGTGGAAATCTTTCCTGATGCCGCAAACAGCTCACTGCCTGGGTGATACAAAGACAGCCAGCATAAAAAAAATCCTGGAAACGTTCACTTACAAGAACAACTGCGTTCAGACCTTGGATGAAAGCAAATCACAGTTCCTGCAACTTATGGGTAGTATTCACAATGGGAGCAATTGGTGATGTTAACAATGCCCGTCATTTCAACGGTATAAATTCATTTTTTTGAGCCTGGCTGATATTTTTTGCTGCACCTGGGCTCCGATAACCACCTCCCCTCCCCCTTCCTCCAACCCCACCCCCCCCCCCAGTGTCAAGAATTGCTGTATAAAGTCGGCAAAAAAGATTCCCCAGGCATTAAACGCAGCATCCGCCAAGTGTACATCCCTTCCTGCCACGTATCCTTCCTGGATGTCATCAGACATTTTTTTTTTCACGAATTCACACAAATTTCCCATTCTTCATGTATTTTGGTGGCGGTTTAAAAGCATGTTTGGTGTGAAATAAAGAGTTCAACATTGAGGATGGGGTGCGGACGGTTGGATTAATGTCGGACAAAACGTACTGAAGGACTGGGAAATGGCGATAAAAACTGAAAAATCAATCTCAAGACAATGCAAAAATTAAGAAAAACAAAGTTAATTGATTTCAGTTAAATAAATATATGTGGTGTAGAAAATGTTTTGGAAAGGGTAAAAGCAGCTAATGTAAACTATAAAAGTTAATTTGTATATTTATTTGTTTATTTATATATGCTTCAAAACTTTTTTTTTTTAAATGCTGAACCAAATCCAAACAAATTTTGCATGTTGCCTAAGGGTACCCGGAGTATGGTTTTCTGTTGGGGTAGCATATCTGGGGGAAGTGGTTCAAGGTGGGGGGGAAGAACCCAATTCTCTCTATGGAAATGTGTATCATATCGTGTTACTCGGTGGTATCCGGTGTTACCTTCTTATATATAGAAAGTCTAAACAACTTAACAATATTAAGGGAGAATAATTCAAAATGTTGCATTTCACTCATTTTAAATGGAGGTTCAAACCAAAGAATATAACATTGAGCTTCACACGAAGTGGAAGTGATTTTTTTTTTTTCGAGTGCCAAATATAAGCAACAATGACGGTTGATGAAGGTGGGGAGGTAGCAGGATGGCCTCGAGGCGCACACACTCGCCTCAAAGCCATCTAGCTTTGGTTTCAATCTCGGCCAAGCAATAAACTGTAATCTCAGACTTTCACAGGCAGGGTATGTGCCATCATGAAATGGACACCTCGTCTGCTGGAATTTAACGTTGGTGGACGTTAAAGATCCCACTGCGTCCTTTGCGAAGAATAGGTGAGCGATATTGCCGGCACCTTGGCCAAATTCCTGCCCTAACCTTCGTCGAATGTCAGGCCTGGCCAGCTTGTTCGTGAAAGACTTGAGCAAAGCTTCCCCCAGCCAACCCTGCAAGAATGTGGGAATAATTATGGCCCTCAAGAAGAATAAGTGTTCTGACGAAGGTGGTGTTAGCCAACTTCCAAGCAGATGGAAGATTATCTCAGGCAAATGATAGTGTGAATCGAGCAGAATGTTTGTGAAGTTCCTCTTTTTATGGCTTAATGGTGTTGGCTTAATGGTTAGGGTGGTGGGCTTTGGATCCTAAGGTCCTGGGTTCAAATCCCACTCAGCTGTTGAATTCATACCAGGTGGGGTTAACTCGGCTTGTCATCCTTCCGAGGTCGGCAAAATGAGTGCCAGCCTGCTGGTATAACTGTGTCGGAGTGGCGACCCGTCCAGGATTGTGCCCAATAGCCAAGGAGACTGCTTAAGCAGCACCAACGCTCTGCACAGAGTATGGTCCCAATCTTCCAATCACTGGAACAAACTCCCTCACTCTGTTCAATCCCATTCTTCCCTCCAGGTCTTCAAAACAGCTATTCACCACCATCTCTTATCTTCCCCCATCCAAAATCTTGATCTTTACTACCACCGTTAATCCACCAACAAACCCACCTCCTTCAGATTCCCTGTTTTCCTTCCTAAAAGTCCCTGTAGTACCATCTTGTTTACCCTGTGTACCCCACCCCATCCCTCTCCCTTTCCACAGATATCCTATTGTCTTTGTTCCCCACTATTTTGTGCTTCCCTCTCCCTCCCCTCTTGTCTCATGCCTTGTTATATGTTTCTATGTATTAGGTCTAACACGAGCCTCGACTTGGTATACAAATAATTTTTTTTTTTAATAATAATATTTTATAAAGTACAACATGGTCTCTTTTGATTAAATCTGTCAACGAAGCGATGGGTAAAAATGCCTCGTGAAATATAAAAAGAACAAGATGGAAATAAAAAGTACAACAATTTTCATCCATATTCATTTGGAATTACACTAACCATGTTTTATGTGCAGATAACAAAAGTGGAATCAACACAACAACCTTTCCAGATTTTCCTCCCTTCTTACACAGATGCAGCAGTTTTATTTTATCATGTCATTTAATCTGGCTTCTCATTGACCGATGAAAAAGGACATCACAACAAGATCAGCTGCAGAGGGTTTTTTTATGAACAGCACTGCAGGGTATTCTTCGACAAGGGTCAGTGGATCAGACAAGAAGCCCCTCTCCTCATCCCGCCAAATGGGATCAGTCTGTGTTGCATAAGACAACCACCTGCATTGAACTGTGAATTAATGCAAAACAAGGATGCACTTCCAGATGTACAACTGCTAAACAATAAGAGTTTCTCTTAACAATAACAGCGATTCTACAATGTAATCAGGCAACTTGTAGTTTAAAACACGGCTAATATTTTGTAAAAAGAGGCGCAAAAGAAAGCAGGACACATAACTGTCACATAGTAGTAGACCGAGTGAATGGGGTAGGAGGGGTACTTACCATTACTGGCTAATGAAGCCTCAGGACCAGGCAGGAGAGCCAAGCAGGTCGGCCGAGTGCCACGCACATAGGATTTTGTGGTTGAATCAGCAGTTGGGGCCACTGCTGAAGGACCCACGGCCGTTGTGACCGCCTGTGTCTCGACCAATCCTGCTGAGCCAAACGACACCGGCAGTATGGCTGGCGGTTTGAGTGGCCCATCTGTGGTCTCCGGGACATCAGGACGTACCTGCCTCGTGGCAGTACTAGCAGTAGGGGTCTGGACAATGGGTCCCACTGCAGCAACACGGCCCGTCGTCCCACCAGGTGTCCTTTGAGAACCCAAATCAGCCAGACCCACCTAAAAACAGATAATGTGAAATGAAGTGAAACAGCTGCTACTTCCTCATCGTGTGATAAGGTACCACGACAAAGTTATAAACTCTTCTCAAATCCCTCACTCATGTTTCCAAACCAACTACATTTTGGCCTTCTATCACCATTTTAGCCTTTAGTCGACCAAAATCTCCAGGATGAAAACGATGCACATATCTATCCAGGAATCTTCATCATGTAACATTCTAAATACCAAGAGTTCCATTCACCTCCACAATCCTTTGCCCACTCCCCTCACCCCCAGAGCCATTTTTCTATTGCATTTAGAGCCACGACCTTGCATCTGTCCAAGTCCACTCCCTCTTCAAAAAAGCATGTATTACAATATCATGCCATACCTACCTTTGAACGACAACACCCTCTTGTCTGCCCATTTCTCACAATATCAACCTGTCCTCAGCAAGCTATGTTGTTGTGTGTGCCTTCACTGGTGTATGTTGTCTTTTCACCCTAATTTTGTTCATCTTTGACATTGTATCATAAAATAAAAGAAACTTTAGGAGCCAGTCACTGCAAAATAAAAAAAACAATAACTTGAAGCCCAGCCATGCCTAAATGATACCTGCAAAGATACCAGCAGCTAATCGTATCACATCATCAAAATTGATCTTCAAGATGATGCACAAGCAATCTCGACCTCTCAGCCCGCACAGTTTGCAGCCATGCCATGCAGAAGACCAGACGTACAGGAATGTTCTCTTTGTGCTGCGCTGTGGCCTTCTTGCTACGCAGTCGCTCACGCAGCTCCCTGATCCGACGGTCCATCGTTATGACCTCCTGATTGCGACGGTTCAGCAGGTCCCTTTGCTGCTGCAATTTTGCACTCTGCTCCTGGTTGAGTTTGTTACGCAGCTGCGGTGAGGAAGCAAGGCGGCAAGGGCAGAAAAAAGCTTAGGAGGCCCCGCTGATTCAACATTTAGTAAAGCATTTGACACAGTTGGTAACAATAAGCAGTGCAAAGGCAAACAGGAAGTGTTGTGGTAAGAAGGGAAGCAGTGGTGTTCGAAGAACAAAGAAGGGAAAGGGCAACGTGATAGACACAGAACAAAGCCCTGATCAAGATAAACCAATCTACATTCTCCCATAAAGCCAGTCATGAGCAGTTCATTTCTTTCACTATCCATCCCCTCACTCTCCTCTACCCCACCACTTTTCAGTACCAATGGTGATGTAAAGAAGATGTGATGTAAAAAATAAAAATACAACTACTAATGGAAAACAAGATTGCTCAGTTGCATACGCACCAAATTTGGAGTGGAAATTTGTACGCCGATCTCAAACGCCTAAGATGGTGGTTTCAGACACACTGTTAATCATGCTCGACATGTGTGGCACAGAAAAAGATAGTCTGTTTAATATAGAGCTGTCTTCTTCCAATGTGGCCACACGACAGGACTACAAAAATTGTGTGTGTGTGTGTGTGTGTGTGTGTGTGTGTGTGTGTGTGTGTGTGTGTGTGTGTGTGTGTGTGTGTGTGTGTGTGTGTGTGTGTGTGTGTGTGTGTGTGTGTGTTATGGAGGCTGAGCTTCCAGCATGTTAAAATAAATACATTTAAAAACATTATCAGTGGTTACGAGGGGGTGCAGTAGAGCACGTGAAGAATTCATTAAAATGCGTTTCTGTATTTGAATAGAGCTCGATTCAGTGATCAGTAAAATTGATGTGCTCGATGAGGTACACGTAATGTGCAAGGTGTGTGTGTGTGTGTGCGTGTGTGTGTGTGTGTGTGTGTGTGTGTGTATTATCTCTATATGATATGTGGATTTCATGAGCTGGAACAGAGACCTACCAGGTCTCAAATACCCACCTGTATGTATGTGAAAGGCAGAGGAGGTATGGGGTAAACAACTGACAAAATACAGCACTTGAGTATCAGGAAGAACCCAAATAGAGAAAGTTGAAGTCATCAGGAGGAACCTGGATAGGATCTGGGTTTCAGCTGCTGCACCTCCACACTCAAACCCATCCAGGTGCAGCAAGGTGAGTGAACCTTACAAAAACTATTTGCAAGATTCACCTCTCCGTAGACAAAGAAAAAGGAAGAAAGAGAGATGGAGTGCAAGAAGAAACCACGCACACCAACAGAAAGCACACACACTAACTAACATTGAACTAACTGTAGTATCAGGAATTGTGGTAAATGTATAACAAGCCAAAAGCAGAGGGAGATCACAATACCAATCCATCAAGAAAAATAAAACAAGCATCAAGCCATTAAAAACTCCCACAAAAAAAAACTAAAACCAGCAAAATCCCCACATCCATCACGTTATCCAACCTGGAGCTCCCTGTAGAGCTGATCCAGACTGTGGTTGCCTTGCACTACAGCCGGATTGCCTGTGTTATAGCCAGGCCGAGTGGGGTTTGGGATGCGTGTAGCACTCAGCTCGTCAAGCTGGCGGCTCAGTTGATCCACACGTGCAACAGCGGCCTGAAGCTCACGCTGCTTCTCCTGAAATAACCTGCCAGCCTGCTCAATCTCAAGTGCTGTGGGATATCCATAAGCAAAGATGGGGTAGACAGGGGAGATGGTCACATAAACGAGAGTGGGGGTAATGAGAGAATATTCAACAAAATAGACTATATAAGGTCCATTATAAGAAAAACTCATGAAAAGGAGAGAAAAAAACCCCCCAAAAACAGGACATTACCATCATCGTAATTCAAGTGAATACCAATAACTCAATTTGCCCATCATTATTTTCAACATATTTGTTAATACATTTCTTTTTGCTTCATGTATGTAACCTGGGTTTTTATTTTTGGGAGTGATCAAGGCAGTGGTCTGCTGCCTATTCACCGCGCAAATAAAGGGATATGTCAGACTAACGTGTTGCATGCTTGGAACAAGATCGCCCACAAGGTGGGTACTCTGCTCGTCATAATAATAATAATAATAATAATAATAATTGTCTCCCACCCCTCCAACAAGGTTGGAGACGAGGTATGTTGAAATGAGCTTGGTCCGACTGATCGTCCGACCCATCATCTGTCCATTACTGACAGGTCATCCGTCCATGTACTTTAGTGTATGTGATATTTCAAAAAAACGTTGAACACCTGGCTTTTATATTGCAGATATCTATCCCTCATAACATTATCTCAACCTCATTAGATCACAGCTGTGATTGGCTGAATTGTGTTGCCATGGCAACCATTTGGGTAACTTGGCTTGTGCGTGTGATATTTCAAAAAACGTTCAAGGTTTAGCTTTCGTATTAAACAGATCTATTCATCAAACCCCCCCAAAAGGACCAAGAGTATCAGCGCCTTGCTGTTCTTGAAATTATTATTATGATTATTGTTATGCAGTCACATTACTATGTCACAAATTGTCACAAATTAAGTCAGAGAGTTTAGGACATGATTAAAATCTTTCTGCCAAGCTGTATGGCAACACACCAAGGTTCTTGTTGAGCAGGCGGCTCGTCTCGGCCTGTCCCCGCATGGCACGGATCCTACGCAGTTTAGCTTCTTGACTCTCCATGCGCTCTCGAAGAACACGCAGCTTCTCACTCTCGGCCGTAGGTTGCGTAGTGCTATTTTGCACACCTCCGGATGACACCTGCTGCCCCCGTCGTGCTTCTTGCTGTTTCAGGAAGCGCAGTCGTTGTTCCTGTTCCAAAAACATAATCAAGTACAACGGCACTAGGAAGAGCGCTTACCTCTGCAAGGCTGAACAGTTTACGTTTTGTATCCCACTGATAGGCCAGAGGATCTGGACCTGAACCAAAATATAATTGGCTTGTTCTTGTCACCTACCCAACTCATCCACCAAGTTTTGTCCGAAACAGTCCACAACTTTTTGAGATATCACGCTCTCTGTTGGTTTTGACCCCATCTCTCAATGGTGAAGAATCACTTAAAAAAAAATTTTTTTTTATCTCACATCCCGATCTGGATTCCAATATTCACCAAAATAGAATCAATTTGCCCTTGTAACACACCCAAACTGTCCAAAACGTTTCATCCGAATCAGTCCAGAATGTTTTGATACATCATGTTATATATCATTCTTAGCCGAATCAGTCAATAGTGAAGAATCACTTAAAAAATTCTAGTTGTCGGATCCGGATCGAGATCTTCACCAAAAATGAATCAATTCTTCCTTGTCAAACACCGAACCTATCACCAAATTTCGTCCGAATCCGTCCACAACATTTTTGAGATATCCTGTTCACAGACAAACAGACACACAGACAGGGGTGAAAACATAACTTTTGTCCACTTTTGGTGGCAGACGTAATAAAGGATATTTGAACCTCTTGAAGTTTTTACAGCTTATCACAAATGGCTGACCAGCAATTTAGTGGCATGGCTAACGAACATTCAACAACCCAAATCCCCAAAATTGAATAACACTGTAGATAATGCAAATACAGATTGATACGTGCTATGATTCCTCATCATGATGATGATCAGTGGTCATAACAAAAAAAATATGGAATGGATACATGAAGCTACATCCCCCAAAAATGAGTTACCATGGCAATGTTAGTTACCGAGGCCACAATAAGTTACCTTGGCAACAAGTAGATGTTGTTGAGCCTCTATCTGCTGCTGCTGACGAGATGCCATCTCCTGAAGCTCCGTCAGTGTAAGCTCCACTCCAGGACTTCCGGCCTGTTGAGAGGAGATAGCGGCATGGAGGGTGTATGTATTGGCATTAATATCCTCTCACGACATGCAAGAAAAGATGCAGATGCATCGACATGCCTACTATCGTGCCCAATCAGCATGTGTCAGGCAAACATGTCCCTTGTTACGGCTTGTAGTGCAGGGATTGGCTGCAGCGGAGCCCAATTAAAGCCGCCAAAGTGCTTCAGTTCTTCTTTGTGAGCGGAGCTCAGTGAGCAAGGCCAGAATACAAAACCTATAATTAGACCATTACTCGACTTATCTGCAAAGCACCACGCAGCTCAAAATCTTATGGAAAAATGATTATGCCTTCAACAAGGCGACATTTTGTCATTATAGAGTGTACAGCGACAGTCATGAATGATTTTCAAAACGATGAAGAATAGGAAGAGAAAGAGATGTGCTGAAAAGAGATGAGCGCTTGTACATATGGGATAAGCAACTCCATTCTTTGAGGTACATTCAGAGCATCGATATTTGAGCCAAAGGTTACACTTATCAAACTGATCCTATTTAATATACATTCAGCACCACAGCTTTCCTGTGTTACCTAAATACATGGTAAAAAAAAGGGGAAAAGGAGGTAAAGTATCGATCATGGGGTGCAGAGGAATGGGAGTAATTCCAGCACAGCATCGTGTACCAAATTACAACTTAATCATACATTGGGAGATTCTGATCAATTGCAATGCACAGAGGTTATCCACACAAGAATATGATTAAAACAACAACTAGAACGGCACTCGGAAGAGGTACATACCTCCACCAGGCTTAACAATTTATGTTTTGTATCCCACTGATAGGCCGGACCTGCACCAAAATCGAATCGGCTTGTCCTTGTCAACTACCCAACTCATCCACCACGGTTTTTCATAACCTCTCCATATCCTGAGATATCGTGCTATCCTGTATATCGTTTTTTGGACCCATCTATCAATGGTGAAAAATCGCTTTTAAAATTCTTGTATCCGGATTCGGATCTTCATCAAAACACAATCAATTTGTCCTCGTCACACGCCCAACCTGTCCACCAAGTTTCGTCCGAATCCGTCCTTAACTTTTTGAAATATCCTGCTCACGGACAGATAAACAAGCAACCATAACCTCTGTCCACCTTCGGTGGTGGAGGTGACAACTCAGATTGGAGAACAAAGATGGCGACATTTTGACTTTGGGGAATTATGTGTTCTGTGCAGTACAGCACGGTCAAAGCCTGTTGGAAATCTTTCTCTGTTCGGATGAGCAAAGCTCACCAAAGGACAAGTGGTACCAAGGTAAGAGCAGTGGAATGAATATATAAATATAATCACTTCAACATTCTTTTTCAGTTCCAACTGCGTTCAGACCATTAAAGGGCATTCGTCCAGACATGGTCATGACATCATCTTATGCAGTTTATTTCATACACATCTAGTGGCCCGTAAACCCATTCTCGTTACTCGAGTGTATTTGGGGTTTCACCTAAGCGGCCTGCGTGGTCTGGCGAGGGCCGAGAGCTGCTGCTGTTATGCTTTGAACCATCGCTGCTACACATCTGGTAATCCTCTACAAAGCTTGATGGAACATCTGCACCAATGAAGAAGACTCTATTGGGGACTGTATGTACATTTGGGGATAAGTACCTTCTGGGGACTAAATAGGATATCTGACGCATATGGTTGAGCTGACAGGATAGCCTGGATGTATGTGCACTCGCCTATGAGCTGTCCAGCCTGGGTTTGAATCTCGACACAGCTATAAACTGTCGTCCTGGTGTTTCGCAGGCAGGGCGGTTCATCAATGTGTGTGCCGTCCCTCGGATGGATGTTAAACTGGGCGACCAGTCTAGATGGTGGACGTTAAGAATCCCACGGTGTCCTTCGGGAAGAGGAGGTGAGGTATCGCTGACACTCTAAACAAACTGAAAATTCTTGCCCTAACCCACAGAGGGCACTGCATCCGCAGCATTGCCATGCCCCTGCACAAATTGATGCCAAGTGCTGCATACGAACAATGATGACGCATTGGTTGGTCCCTATTATAGTTATTGTGCCACTGGTAGTCGATTTATGGGTACAATTAAGTTGTGTTGAAAGCTTTGACGTGTAATTCAATCGTTTTAACGAAACCATAGTCTCAATTCAGTGATTTGTGGCTTGATTGAAGTTAATTTATTTTGATTATGGTAGAGGGAGGTGGAGGGGGTTCCTGTTCCAGGTAAGAACGTAGGAAGGCAGCGTAACTGACACCCTTGCAGTAACATTCTCAAGGATCCCATTTCAAAATTGCGTTGACATGAAGCCTTGTTTTTATTTAAAAAAAACAAAAAGCTTTATTATCCTGCTGATTAGGAGCCATAAGTTTCAGAAAACACTTCACCTATTTTGTTGATCAACATAACTAACCTCATATGTTCATGTCTACAGTCATAATGCATCCATTATACGTGCATAAAAACAGTTTACACCCTAAATAGATTACTTTCCAACAACATGCAATTTGAACAAGTACACTTCAAGGTACATTGTGCAATTTCATCAGTCTGATAACTTGATGCCCATTTCGGAAAACATAACCATGGGAACATCCTGGGTTTAACTAAGCTATTGTTGGGTAGAGGATTGTACATACCATATTATACTGTATTTTAAGTTGTTTATCATGTATAATCTGAATTCTGTGTATTCTCAAGCCCTCAACATGATTGGCATGTAGCGCAAAAAGGTGGAAAAGCAGGCCGTCGTGGCTTCTCTGTATTTTACAACGTGGCTTCTCTATCCTCCAGTCGAGCTCTGTCTGATCTCTCAACCGTCCAACACTCCACAACTTTTGTTTTAAATATAGATTTGTTTTAAATTCACGGTCTCGTGATCATTCTGCAAATGTATGCACAAATGTTTGTTTTAGAATACTTTTATTTCATACCAACTGTCATTCAAAATTTTATCTCAGGGACCCAAACACCCCTTTTTGCCCGAGGGCCGAGACGACTGTCAGTCCACCCCTGGGGTCAACCGAGGCTTCAAAATTTATTTCAGTATATATATGTATATATACATATAGATATATATATACAGTATATATATATATATATACAGTGTATATATATATATATATATATATATATATACATATATATATATACATATATATATATACATATATACATATATATATATATATATATATATATATATATATCTTCTTCTTTCGGCTGCTCCCGTTAGGGGTCGCCACAGCAGATCATCTGTTATGATCCACAAAATGATTTGGCATAGGTTTTACGCCGGGGATGCCCTTCCTGACGCAACCCTGGTCGCCTCTTACGACACAGGGATATGGTACACCTATTTTAACCGGGGTATACACCGGCCCAGTACACAGGTACTCACTTCGCCGACCTCGGAAGGATGACAGGCTGAGTCAACCTCCTGGTGTGTATTAATTCAAGCGGTCAACGGGGCTTGAACTCAGGACCTTGGATCCCAAGCCGCTACCCTAACCACTACGCCAACACCAGGTATATATATATATATATAAAAATATATATATATATATATATATATATATATATATATATATATATATATATATATATATATATATATATATATATATATATATATATATATATATATATATATATATATATATATATATATATATATATATGAATCCTGGTGTTGGCACAGTGGTTAGGGCAGCGGCTTGGGATCCAAAAGGTCCTGAGTTCAAGCCCCGTTGGGCCACTGAATTAATACACCAGGGGGTTGACTCAGCCTGTCATCCTTCCGAGGTCAGCGAAATGAGTACCAGTGTACTGGGCCGGTGTATACCCCGGTTAAAATAGGTGTACCATATCCCTGTGTCGTAAGAGGCGACCAGGGTTGCGTCAGGAAGGGCATTCGGCGTAAAACATGTGCCAAATCACTATGCGGATCATGCGGATGATCTGCTGTGGTGACCCCTAACGGGAGCAGCCGAAAGAAGAAGAAGATATATTTATATATACATATATATATATATATATATATATATATATATATATATATATATATATATATATATATTTAGCATATGTCACAATTATCATACAATGGTTGTCGGACTGTATGTAATATTCCACCATTAACTACACATGTTTATAAAAAATGGATTTCTGTTGTCGCTACTGTCAGACTGTACATCAATTTACACAGTGAACCTCATCCATTTAGGTGTGAATGGCCCTCAGGCAATAGTGTCACTGCAGCCATACCCCACCAGGTTGACTGACAGGTGTTGTCCCACCTACCCCGCGTTTCCGTTTATATTACTATGTTTGCATAGTTAAGCAGTTACGCGTACTTTTCATGGAATCCTTTCAAGTTGTGAAAAATTCAAGTAGTCATAGACCTTCCCACTCTAAAATGCAGTCGATTTATGTTTAAACTAAGTCCTTAAGTTTAATTAATGTTGAGTTAGGCTGTCAGGAAGGAACAATAATAATAATAGTATTAATAATAATAATAATAATAATAATAATAATAATAATATGAAGAAGAAGAAGAATTACAATTGGGCAATTTTGAGTCGATCAGTTTTGTAGTTTAGCCAAGTTGTCCAAAAGTTCATGAGTGTTATTGGATATGAACTCCACATATGAATGGTAAGTACTTCATGGGTTTATAAATTTGTATCTTGGAAGATATTTTGAGATGATTTGTATTGTATTAAACCTATGGAGTGTCTGTGCCATCCCTACATCGGAAGTCTAGCGACTCCCTGATATATGAAGACCCAATCACAAAGACCCAATCACATCTATCATCCGTATTTTGAAGGGAACAACTAATCGGTTCTCACTTAATCAATTACCCCAAGTGACTAGAATCTCTATAATCAGGCCCCCCTAACAAACGGACGCCAACGTTGTCAGATGGAATTAAAACCCATCATTCTTGTTACAAAAACAGCTAAAATTGATGAAAAAGCGGCCGAAATTGAAACCAACACATTAATTACGGTCGCAATAGCAGATATAACCGAAACCAACACGTTTATTCTACACACAAGAACGGTTGAGACGGACACAAGAACGGACAATCCCGAAATAGATTGGTGGGGAACGGAAGCAAGATTGGTTATTTCCGTCGCGAAACGTCCGAGAGCGAAACAAAAGCGGTTCATTCCGGTTACTGTAGTGCGAACAAGATGGCGGATGCAGTCGAACGACCTGTTACGGTATGTAAATTTTTAGTGCTTGTGCCTCGAACATAAATGTAATATAGATAATATATAGTGGGTAGTACCTGATGTAGTTTTAACAATTTATTAAACCGAATTTTGTTGTGATGATAATGTTTGGTTTGCCTGTATTTCGAGCCCCTGAGTGAAGAATCGCTAGTTGTGTAGGCCCAGTTCAACATAGGCGATCGTGTATGGGATCTTTTTACAGTTTTTACTTCATATTAACTTTGTTATTTTATTGGAATTTGCAATTTATTATTACTATCAAATATTACCTCTTGCAAATATAAACGATCAGTCGTCACTGATCGCTGCAGCACGGGGGCATGAATTACACGAAATGTCAGCCACACATTAAGTCAAGAGGGCGCATTTATCGCTGCTTGTATAATATCCCGTACCACAAACAGGTTTTCATTAACAGACATGATGTATTCAAGGCAGACTACGTTAAAGTTAACTTACCATAACTTCAAGAACTTTTCAAGCCGCCATGTTTCCCACGTTCTGTTAACCGGAATGAATCGCTTTCGCTTCGGTCTCCGCCGTTTCGCGACGGAAATAACCGATGTTGCTTCCATTCCCCACCGTTCTATTTCGGGATTGACCGTTCTTGTGTCCGTCACGACCGTTCTTGTGTGTGGAATAAACGTGTTGGTTTCGGTTATATCTGCTATTGCGACCGTAATTACTGTGTTGGTTTCAATTTCGGCCGCTTTTTCATCAATTTTAGCTGTTTCTGTAACAAGAATGACGGGTTTTCATTCCGTCTGATAACGTTGGCGTCCGTTTGTGAGGAGGGCCTGATAATGAACCCCCTGCTTTTCCAGCCAAAGAAAGCTGCATGAATCGTGCTATTTCAAACCATACCCGGGTTCCTCTACAACTGCAGACATTCACAACAAGCATATACATGAGAATCCCAATGCTACACGCCCCCATCAGCCACTGGATCGGTTTCATCCCTTATTGGCGAGTCATCAGCGACAGTGGACACATAAACGCGTACCACCGAGACTCCAAACATGGACCACACCATATTTATACGATGACTGCTATGGGCATTGCACACGTGATACTGTGTTATTGCCAATAGGTCATTGCAGAAATCTATCAATGCATGCTGCAAAATCAGTCCTTTTACTTTCTGATGGCCAACCTCCAAGGATCCCATCTCAGTGGTACAGAATAAAAGTAAATGGCACATTACCCGTTGGATGATTGCATCTCCCTCCCCTCCCCCCACTCTTCCCGACAGTGATTAACACACACACACACACACACACACACACACACACACACACACACACACACACACACAAGCTTTTACTGTGAGTAAACTCACATATATACTGTAATTGTGACAACTCAACAACTCAAAAAAAAAGCCTCAGCCTCCATTGCCCAACTCTGTCCCATCTTTGCTCTCAACCCCCGCCCCAACCAAGTCCTCATCTTTCCCCTCCCAACCCTGAGGCATCGATCCCCTACCCACACTCAAGCCTTCAGACCCCCACCTGCCCCTCCCTGCACCGAAAGGCCAAAATCTCCACCACCCCCCCCTATCCAAAGTTGTCCCATCTTTACTCTCACCCTGTTCCAACTCATAAAAGTAGATGGGCGTTCCCACGTCAAAACAGCAGAACATGTCACGCTTTCTGCTCCCCTATCACGCTATCACCAACTTCACAAAAACCCGGCACAATTTCAAGAGAAAATAGTCAGAATTAAAAGTAAGGATCTGCATAACCTCTGCAGTAATAGCGCTGCTTAAGACAAAGGGTAATTCTGAAGGGTAATTTCATAAGGTTCTAAAGAGTAAATTCATGAGGGTTACAATACAAAGAGTTCGAAAGGGTAATTCTGAAAAGTTCCTAAATTGGCAGCCGTAGTACAGAAATTGTGGGTGGCATCAGGCGAACTGTCCAAGCAATGGGGGGAACTTTCACAAACACACACACACACACACACACACACACACACACACACACACACACACACACACACGCAGGGCTTCTTTTATAGTATAGACAACAAACATATAAAATCTGGTGCACCACAACTCTGACAGTGTGCTGAAGTATTGTCGTGCCAGTAACTACCAACCAAGAGCAAATATTTGAAGAATGAGGTGCGGGAGTGAAGATAATTAATTAAAAGCAAACAAGGAAGGAAAATAAAAACGTAAAAGAGCGAAGGAGGAACAGCATGCCACCGGAATACACATACCCTATTTTCTTGCCTGTGATCAGAAGTCGAGACACCATTGTGCTTGCTGCTGTGTGTCTGCCCTCTCTGGCTTTCTGAAACATAAATGTGCAGCTGGCATGTCATTAAAAATCTCTTGTAAAATTAACTTCCAATAGTTGAAGGATGCGACGTAGACAATCAAGAATTAAACGCAGTACATCATCACAACCGCACGAAGGTAAAAAAAATCAAACGAATGAACAGTTTTACCATCAGATTCCATCAAAAATGTCAAGCAAACTGAACTTGCAGCTCTTCGCAGAAATAACAGAATTAAAACCCAGATGGTATAACCGTCCGTAAGGATAGGTTCTTTGCTTGTAACTGAACTCAACAGTAATGTTGTAAAATTTGATAAACATCCATCTGCACTTAGTTTGTAGACATTATAGATCTCAAGGTATCTTTAATGCCTGGTGTTGGATTAATGGTGAGGGTGGTGGGCTTGGTATCTGAGGATCCTGAGTTCAAATCCCACTCGGCTATTGAATTAATAGCAGGTGTAGTGGGGCCAACAGATAACAGCAATTTTTGAGAGGAATCGTGCAAATGATGATACAAGCATCAAATTTGACACATTTGTTCTCCAGGGGATTCTAATCAAATCTGCCTGATTGTCCATTTGAAAATCCAAATTTTGAAATATTTGAAAAAAAAAAAAAACTTCAAAAAAGTCAAGATCACAAATCTGGATGCTGGCTGAGATTGGTGAATGTTTCAGAAACATCATCAAAGATGTTCCAAGTCTGCCATGCAGTTTTCTTCCCTTTACTGCGGAAGGCAGACACGACATCACATCCAGTGAACGCATGGAAGTATGGGATCCCTCTAGCTTTCTCAGGCTCGATTGCAGAAACGACCTCATGGACTGGAATCCATCGCGCCTTGGCTCCTTGGCCAAAGGCAATCCACATGTTCTCAAGACCTAGTTCCTGTAAGGATGGCAGTACAGATATTGCTATGACTAGTATGTCCGTGTCATTTGCCTTAATGATAATGGACTTACTACCATCCGTCGTTGCATCCCTGGCGTGTACAAATATTCGAGTGTCAGCTTCTTTGTGACAACATGGAGACACAGCATCCAGTGACTTCCTTGTGTTGCTAATGGCATCTTCTCCTTTTGTGACAATGACTGTGCTTGTCGTCTGTGCTTCACACATCTTTTCCGCAAGGAAGTGAAACAGCTCAGTCTTGTTGCTGTCATCTCGAAGAAAGCTTCTCCAGTTACTTGTGGTCTTACTGGTTCCTGTCACTCTTCTTCTGATTCCTTGCCCCCTTTTCGACCTTGCCTCGGGACTTCAGACTTGACTTCTTGTACACATCAAACACGACGTCCACCCTCTCGTACCTGGCACCATAGGATTCCACCTTTGGGATGATGTCTTCTTTAGCATAGTCATCAAATATCTTTGAAGTGCATGGAGGTAGGGCATTGATAAGTGCTGAGCCATCAATGATGACTGCATCTCCCCTTGGTTCTCTGTCTGGGATGTTCACTTTCAGCCAGCTGTGACTTCAAATCTTTTTGAAGTTTTTTTTTTTTTTTCAAATTTTTCAAAATTTGGATTTTCAAATGGCCAATCGGACAGATTTGATCAGAAAGCCCTGCAGAACAGAAATGCCAAATTTGATGCTTGTATCATAATTTGCGCGATTTTTCTACTATCTACTACACTAGTGGGGTTGACTCTGCCCGTCATCCTTCCGAGGTCGGCAGAATGAGTGCCAGCTTGCTGGTATCCTGTGTCGGAGTGGCGACCCATCCAGGATTGTGTCCAATAGCCAAGGAGACTGCTTTGGCAGCACCAACGCTCTGCACAGAGTATGGTCTCAATGGATGGATGGATGGAAGGTATCTTTAGAGAAAGCGAGTCGTCGTGTGCATGTAACCTAGCCAAATTCCATGCATCAGTTAGCCGAGCTATAGAGTAAAAAATTTTTTATCTCACTCCTCTCTGCGAATGTACAATCGGGACGACTTTAGAGCCAACATACTTCTAAACGACAGGTTCGTTTTCCAATTCATTTTCCGATTCGTGTTCCTAATATAACATTCGATTGAAATAAAGTGGTTCCTTGATGATAAACTGATTTTTGTAGATGGACTGTCAGAAATATAGACAGAAGTGAACCTATTGATTAACCCTGCTTTTTGCTGCGCATATGTGGGCGAAAAACCTAAACTTCCATCCTGATCCTGGCTACGAGGCTCAACAGATTCAGTAACATCTCAACATCAAAAATCCAGTGGGCATCAACAAATAATCACATTCACTATTTACAAATAGCCCTTTCACCGGGTTCCTTTGCTCGTATGCATTACAAAAAAAAACATTGAATGTCCTATTTTAGTTAGCAGGTGTAGAGAAAGTCCAAATGCAAAGTGAACTAGATCATTACACAAGCATACCAAACTACTACTAATACTACTGCTGCTGCTGCTGCTGCTGCTGCTGCTACTACTACTACTACTACTACTACTACTACTACTACTACTACTACTACTACTACTACGTCGACTCAGGCCTAAAGGGCCAGCATCGGGCAAAAGGCAAAAGGCAAGGCAAGGCATACCAAAGTCCCAAGTTAATGTCGAAGAACTTTGAAATATTACTGAACGTGCAATTTACACCACACAAAGCAAACACCACTGAATTTACTTTAAACTTTAAATGCTTGCTGAATTTTACAAGTATGACCTCACCAAGAACCTTGACCTCCTTCACGTCATGGCCTTGACCACTGAGGCCAATAAGAGGGTCACCATGGCGAATGTAAAACCTGACTTCTGCCCTCTGTGCTCCCCAGCGCTGCAGCAGCTCTGCCATCCGCTCATTGTCAGCGACAGCACGTTCTGAGAGGCACAGCAGGTATCAGGTACACCTATACCATCATTTATACACAAGGGGTATCCATATATTAGGTATTTGGTGGGAGAGGGTTGGGGAGTTAGGTGTGCAACTCACATACGAATCCCAATATAATAGTTGAGAAGCAGTGTGTTACATTTTACCCAATATTTATCCATTTGTCAAGTTTTTTTTTTCTTTCAATTAGTTATACCAACCTCTATTCTCATATTTGTTAAGCTGTCACATTTAAATTCAGCCATTATACACACACATGCCTGGTGTTGGGTTAATGGTTGGGGTGGTGGGCTTGTGATCCAAGGATCCTGCGTTCAAATCTCCCTCAGTTGTTGAATTAATACCAGGTGTGGTTGACTCTGCCTGTCATCCTTCCGAGGTCGGCAAATTGAGTACCAGCTTGCTGGTATCCTGTGTCAGAGTGGCGACCTATCCAGGATTGTGCCCAATAGCCAAGGAGACTGTTTAGGCAGCACCAACGCTCTGCACAGAGTATGGTCCCAATGGATGGATGGAGTACACACGAGTGATAAATAGATGGTCCCCAACATTATTTAATTAATTGCAGCACTTTGTTTAACATTCCAGCACAAATTCCTTGGCGTGCACCTGGATTTTGTCCCATTATATGGGTGATGTTCACCCTTTTCCAAAGCACTCAACTCCTGCTGCCTAGCTTTATGATCACGGATAAAGAAACATCGACTTTTGATAAGGAAGACTCGAATGAGAAAGGGGAGAAGGTGAGTGTTGCATTTCAAGCAAACATGTGAATTTCCACTCACAGGTAACGTTTATCGCATAATGAACGTGCAGAGAAAAACTGTACAAATCTATAAATCTGTGCAATTAAAAACAAGCAGTGTGGTCACGATGTCAAACAGGTGGCCATGGGCATGACGAAATCAAAATGGGCTTCTCTGCCTCTTTCAACCTGCACCTGAATCACTCCACAATGAGGCATTGTGCAATTAAGGGTACGTCTAAGCCTTATACACGAGTGATGATGACCTGTTCAATGCTGGCCAGACCCATCACCCACGTGTACTCCTTAAGTAACGTTGCAACGTTTTGATTCTTTCTTTGTTGCTAATGGTGCATAAGAGACAAAAAGCAACGAGATGTTCAAACAGGGATGAACGGTACAGAAGAGAATTTTGGCTCACCACATCCCTGCCAGCTTTCCACCAGCTGGCAGGAGCCCTCGCCAGGCTCCTTGCAAGCTTCCACGACATCACGACAGGTCGTCTGCGGTGTCACCGGGACCTCGGTCACAGGCTGCTCGTCCTCACTCAAGTGCACGTTCAGGATCATCTAAAGTACCATGAGAGCAATGATCAGCGATGACTGGATTCCCTGGGTGCTCAATGAAGCAGCCCATAAGTGTTGAAGATGCCACTCAAACATTGTGGCACTGCTCCAGGAAGCTGAATCATAAGAAACGAATGATTAACTGTTTTGACCAAATAAAAAAGCAGATCAGACGGAGTTGAAAGAAAAGGACAACACTGAACTTTGGCGAGTGCTGTATTTCTGATCGTAGAAAGGACCAAGGAAAGTTTGATCCAGAAAGAGGCCATTTAGCCCATACCACTTGCGTGATGGCATCCATTTCTCATTACATATTTACTTAACATAAGCTATAAATCAATTAACTTCATTTTTATACTTCACACATAACCACATCCTATTTAACTTATTGGCAAACCTTTTGTGGTCATACGGCTGGCTGAAAGGCCTTCTGTTGCCCAAAAGCGAGATATTGTGGCTTCGTGGTAAGCATGATAGGTTTTATCAACCGAAAGGTGACAAAGAAGCACAAACTGCCTTAGGATTCAAAGAAAATCTGAGGTTTTTGCCGTTAGGGCTGCCAATGCTCTGATGAAGGGCTACTAATAGCCGAAACGTCAGATTTACTTCCAGTTGATGCGACCTATAGTTATATCTGTCCGATGACACAGACTGGCACTAGCCTTAACAAAGTCTAATATTTCTCCATTGGTAAGAACTACGATCCAAGTGGAAGTGGGTTCAAACCGGTGGTTATTCAGGGGAAGCAGAAATACAATAGATTTGCATTGTGAGAGCATGCAAGCATCTCTATAAAAAGATTCAATGTCCGTCTGTGTGTCACGTAACTCCTCGTAAACTGATGGTCGCACCCCATTCAGAATGCTACCAAACAAATCGTCTGGTTCGAGAGGTTTGCAAAAGGGCAAAAATTTTCACCCCACCCCTTAAGGGTGTGGGGGATTTCCCCAAAATCTCATTTGCTACTGTTGCCATGACAACATTCTGCATTGTTTTCCATTTTTGCCAGCACAAAATCATTGCTGTTGCTTTTGAGGTTTTGAATAATTAATTAAAAAAACTATAATCTCCATTTCAAACGCAGGCCTACAATGCAAACAGCATGCCGGGAAAAGCGATAATTCATCATTACCGATTTCATTTCATGGATGCAGCAATTGAAATGTAAAGTTCCTCAAGTGCAATGTGTATCAGTTGTTTTGTTTTTTTTAGCTCACCTGGACTTTAGTCCTGTGAGCTTATGTGATCGAGCAGTGTCTGAAAGTGAATGAGTGAGTGAGTGAGTGGGTCAGTCAATCTGTAAACACTTCAGTCATTTTCGCTTGAACCAAACACATGATTTTGATGAGGCTTGGCCACGAGCTTCACATCTGATGCCTAAAGCCTAAGTCACATTTGCTCTACGGCGAGGATACGGCGGCCGTACCCCCCCTGAATTGACAGAAACGTGCAGCGGCCGCAGAGTTTCTGAGGTGGCCTCAGGGTGGCCCTACGCTGTATGGCTATCTTTTACAGGCCATAGGGGTCACCGTGGAATTATAGCGCGGAGTTATAACTTTTTTCATTTCTACGTTGGCCGTAGCAATTCGACAAGCCAAGCTGTGATGTAGATGTGTTCCACGTCGACCGTACGTAGGGTGTACGGTGGGCTTGCGTTATTCGTGCGTTTTCCGAAGGCCCTTATCAATGAAAAATGAATTTTGCCAACCCCCAAAAAATTACGGCGGCCGCACTATTTCCACGGTCGCCGTAGGGTAGTCGTGAGGCGGCCCTGTGTTAAACGTACGGTGGCCTTGCGGTCTGTGTGACTACCTGCGGGCAACGCAGGGTCGACGCACGGTTCCCCTACGCCTGCCGTGCGTCCTACGTACGGCCTCCGTGGCAGTCTGCGTCGACCGTGCGTCCACCATGCGCTACCGCTAGATATCGGAGTATAGGTGTTTGCCTATACTCCGAACTGGTATATTCAGTTATATATATTATAGTTATAGTATATTTAGTTATATATACTGGTATATTCAGTTATATATATTATAGTTATAATATATTCAGTTATATATACTGGTATAATCCGAACTGATATATTTTTATTTCAGTAAAAAAAGAACTGGTATATATACCCACTCGTTACCGTCCGTCTGGCCACACGTTCGCCTTAGGGCCCCGCTGCGGTCGCCTTGCGGGCACCTTGCGTCTGCCTTGAAAATTCTATGGCCGCCACAGGGACGCCCTAAGGTCACCGTGCGACATCAAATCAAAGACCGTACGGCACCCCCACGTTTTCGGTCTCCACAATTTCTAAACACGCCGTGCGGCTACCCGAAAAATAAAAACATATATGACTGCTACATTGTGTGACCGTGGAAATACTGCGGCCGCCCTATAATTGCTAGTGGCTATAGATTTTGTTGACCCTACGGCCGCCGTGCCAAATGTGACTTAGGCCTAAAGAAGGTGTATTGACCGCATCAAAATCTGTGCTCATTAAGTGGGTCTGTGAGAGGGGGGTGGGGGTTAAACCCCCAAAATAGGTATTTGCTCTCTTCTCCAAAACTACACACACAATTTCGATTAAACTTGACCACAACCTTCATCACTAGTGATGTACCAAAGTTTGTTCGTGGCTTGAAAAAAAAAATCAAGGTCTAAGGGAGTCTGCTGGGGGCGGGGGGGGGGCGGGGAGAGGTTGAATGTCTTACTCCTGATCCAGGTGAACTTCAGGACGCACAGAGTCCAATTTTTTTCTTTTCTACCCTCCTATCAGTTTGTAAAATTGCATCATTCATTTCTTTTAAAATCTGTAGTTTTCGTTGTTTGTTTACCTTCTTTTTCAGTTTCTTTGTTTTTTTTTTACCTTTAGTTTTAGTTTTAGTCATACATGTTCACAATTTACATGGCAAATGTGTGACATGATTGATTCAGTTATAGACAGCAACATATTAATCTCCCACAGTCAGAAGTTGTATTACAGTAAAATAGGAATTTAAAAATAGTACTCTTGCAATGGAAACATTGGTCCAATGTGTAGCTTTATCCATAACCATAACTGATGGCCACATGTTTTATAAATTTTTAATAAATAGCTTCTTCCGTTTGAAAGGCTACTGAATTAATCTCACAAGACCAGTCTTGGCATAAAGCTTAAATGTCCTTTATGCAAATTATCACTAACATGTGAAAGTGGGCCAGAGACCCACGGGTTTGCGATCACTTCATAAATTCATCTTGCTTACCTTTTTACTTATATGTGTTGGGGTCTGAATGGTAGTGATTGTTCTTGTGACTGAAACTGCAAATGCCCCTTGCGACGCTTGTTAACCCTGCCTAGAAGGTGGGGTAGCCAGCTCGTTATAATATAATATTGATATTGTAAACAACATAAAATATTTAGATTTGCATTGTGAAGATCTGAACAACAAAGTTAGTCTCTGGAGAATTTAGATGTTGCTGTTGAATTGTCAATATAAACCCAGATGGCTCACTAATGAATTTCATGGAAGGGATATTGTCTTTACACCACGCTAAGGCTGTTCTACATTTTACACCGTAATCACACTTTGTGGTTGACTCTTAAATGCTTTCTGGGTACCATGGGATGAGCCAACAAAAGGCAGCAATACTCACATCCCCACAAATGGAAAGAACCCCTCCACACCCTCCCCCCCCCCACATCCATGCTTTTGATATGTATTACATGAATGAAGTCAGGCCAGCTGGGTTTTTGGCTACTCTGAGCAATAGCATGCATGTTCTCCAATGCACCACCTTCTGCTGGCAATGCACTACAATCTTCTCACCTTCCAGGCTGTCCAGCCAGGGTTCAAATCCCGGCCCAGGTAGAAACCGTCATCCTGGTATTTCACAGGCAAGTTGATTCATCAATGTGTGTTCCGTTCCTCTGATGGACGTTAAACCAGCATCCTATCAGCATTCGTTGATGGATGTTAAAGATCCCACGGTGTCCTTCGTGAAGAGTCGGCGAGCTATTGCCGGCACCCTGGCCAAATTTCAAATTCCTGCCCTAACCAGCAGAGGGCATTGCATCAGCGGTGCAGCTGCACCCTCAGCCAATGATGCTACCCCGCAGCCTCATGCTGGATATGAACAAAGAAGATTACAGTCTTAATCGGAATGGTTTCTGCAGATAGATCAGAAATTTCTGAAATACAAAGAGTGCTTTACTCCCAGTTAATCGTGCTATTTGCTTTTCTGCAAAAGTGTGATTATTACACCAAAACCATAGTAAAATGCTTTTGCATTTGTTGAACAATGGGTTATGTTGGAAATAATAAAAATGAAAAAAATTCCACAAATCCTTACCAGCTTCACCTTATCTCATCCCACTTACTTTCCACTGGTAACCAGTAATTTTGACAGCATGCAGTCATGAGGCTATTTGTGGCTGTTGTTCTGTTATTGCTTTTGCATGTTGGCACTGGCCAGCTTCTGTTTCGCAGCAACTCCTTACTTAGCAGGGTAATTCAACCGCTGCACACTGCATTTCTTACTCTGCAGACATTTTTCAAAGAATCTCCAGAATATAAACTTATAAACGCAGCCATTTGAGTTCAAAGCATAACGTTGAACATAATGTGCACGGATTGTAACCACTGGCGGCATTTCTTGAACACTAATGAGGCCTCAGTTTGTCCGAAAGGTCTGTTGCTGCAATCGGAGCACGAGGTCACCTTTGTGGGCGTTTGCACTTCAGTGAGCACTGTCCCGTTTGAGATTGCAATTTTGCTGGAGCTTGAGGGGTTTTGTCTCTTCATGCTGTGGCTAGTATACCCGTCACACCCATGCCAACAGATTGAGTGGAGTGTGTTAAAGAGGGCATTGCCGGGACCGTAGAATCCTCCCTCCCGCACCCAGAGATTATGAGTGGCCGGAACATTTCTAGTCTGGCATAGAAAGCCATGTCAGTTGCTTTAAATTGTTTGTTTTCACATGTATTTTTCAACAGTCCCTCTTGAGTGCAACATACTTGGTCCAGCACTGCTACAGCTTGTTGTCCTGCTTGTGCAGGAACTCCTCGACCACTGCGATCACTTTTTCATCATCAAAACCCTTCCAACGAAGCTCTCCCTTCAATTTAGGGAATAGGTAGAAATCTAAAGGAGCTAAATCTGGTGAATAGGCTGGATGGGAAAGCCATTCAAAGCCACAGTTAGTGACTATGGTCACTGGAACATGGCTTGTAATGTGTGGGTGATGCATTGTACTAGAGAAACAGCACTCCTCGACTCAACTTCAAATGGTACTCGATCTTGATGTCTTGTTGCAACTGTTGCAGCTCATCTAGAGTACTCCCCATTGATAGTGTTACTTTGTTGAAGGTGGTTGGCATAATCATACTTTCACTGTTCCAGAAAAACAGTGACAATGACTCTTCCAGTGAATAAATTATTCTTGAACTTATGGTGAGGCGGACAATGTGTGCGCTTCCATGGCATGCTCCACTCTTTGGTCTCAAGGTCAGAGTGGTAAACCAATGACTCATGAAGAATCAGGTTCCTGCTTACAAAGTTGGCTGGGTTTGATCGAAACAGCTCAAGAAGTTCCCGAGATATATCAAGTTAAGCTATCTTCCTTTCAGTAATCAAGATTCTGGGCACCCATCTTGCTGAAATCTTATTACCTCAACCACCGAAGGTGAAGGAGGTTATGTTTTCACCCCTTTTTGTCTGTTTGTTTGTGCGTCTGTTTGTTTGTGTACAGGATATATCTCAAAAAATTGTGGACGGATCCAGAAGAAATTTTGTGGACAGGTTCGGTGCGTGACAAGGATGAACTGATTAGATTTTGGGGAAGATCCGGATCCAGATCCGACTACTAGCATTTTTAAAGTGATTTTTCACCATTGAGAGATAGGACCAAAAACAATATGTAGCACGATATCTCAAAAAGTTGTGGATGGATTCGGATGAAACTTGGTGGACATGTTGGGCATGTGACCACGACGAATTCATTCAATTTTGGTAAAGATCCCGATCCGGATCCGACTTCTAGAATTTTAAAGCGTTTCTTGACCATTGAGAGATAGGGCTCCAAAACAATATACAGTATAGCACGACATTTAAAAAATGTATTGGGCCAGATATGTTCACGTGGATCAGGCATTATGAAATGGAGGTATGTGCTCTACCGAGTGCCCTTCTAGTTCATGCCGATGTTTCAGTGCCGATGGAGTTTAATCACCCAATGCTGATGACAAATGTGTCAGCTATGTACCTGACTGTTGATCTTCTGTCATTCATCAAAATCTTATTGAATGCATCAACTTTTTCTCGTTTGGTAAACATATTGAGGCATCCTGACATTGGCTCCTCCTCAATGCTGGTTCTCCTCATATAAATTGAGTTTCTCAGTTTGTTTTTACAATGGCATACAAAGAGGCATCCACCCCCATGTTACCACCATGCCTCATTGATTTCCTTGTGGGTCATCCCTTTCTTATGGAGGTACTTGATCATTGCTAGATTTTAGTCTTCTCCATTTCTCAAAACTGTGTTGAACCACTCACACTTTTGTATACAAGTGCTGTGCAAACAAACAAAAGGCTGTTTACAAATAAATACTTCAAAACACGAGTGCTTTGATCGGTGAAAATGGTTGGGTCCCAACATCCATCTTCTATCTAAAAGAATAAATGTCAGTGTGTATCAGTGTCAGTCAGTCAGTGTGCTCCTCCATAAGTCCAAAACCATGAAGCCTAGTGGCTTGAAACTTTGCACGCACACGAAGGGAACTCCAAAGGAGTGCATGAATTAAAATTGGGTTCTTGGGTTGATTAAAACACCCCTTTTGAAGATAATTAACGGCCTTATATAATTATCCATTAACAACGCTCATTCTTGGTCACCTCGCTGTCCCTCGCTGGGGTCTTAATTCACCATTTTTTTTTTTTAGCCTGCTCAACAATGCCTTGACTTGGAACAAGCCACAATGGCTTCTTTACGATAAAGTTTTTTTTCTTTTTTTCACTTTTCTCACTCATATCAACGAAGCTGTTCATCATACCTAAGAATCGATGGATACATTGCAATGCATATAAACGCCCAGAGATGCCAGCGTTTGTAGCTTTATTTCATTTCCGCACATGCCATAACTTCTAGAATCTTTTAATCTCAGCCGAATTTCAAAAGTTGAACTTCTTAATTGACCTCAGCAGCAATTTTAACTGCTAAAAAAAAAAAGTGTTCATTTGACTAATTCGGACATTACTTGACATTCCGGGCGTCTCCGGGTGCATGGTATTTAAATGACCGATCGGCGATGGCTAACACTTGCCAAGCCAGCCGTTCCCTATCAACTGTTTCAAGGAAGTGCTTGCTTGAGCTTGCTGAAAATGTGCAATTTTATTTTGATGTTTCCCCTTTTTGTACGATCTTCTTTCATTATACGACCCATCACTTAGACATAGATAGATACAAATAATAAAATTTAACGTTTCATTTTTAAAAGTTTGTTCAACCGAGTGCTCTTCAAGCTTCAATCTCGACAAGCTTCCATGGCGATACCGCAGATCAGTTCTCTGTCGGGACATCTCCGGAGTTAGAAAGGCAAAATAACTAAGATGAATACAAGGAGTAAACAATGTTTACAGTCGTTACAAAGCAGTGAATCACCACAACATGGCAGGACAGCCGAGAGGTACACATGCTTGCTCGAATCTGTCTAATCCCAACCCAGCAATAAATTGGCATCCTGGTGTTTCACAGACAGCGTGATTCATCAATGTGTGTGCCGCCTCTTGGATTGACGATAAACTCGATGTCACATCTGCCAGAATCCCCTGGCCTCTCTCCTGCTTCTCTCTCCTGCTTCTCTCTCCTGCTTCTCTCTCCTGCTTCTCTCTCCTGCTTCTCTCTCCTGCTTCTCTCTCCTGCTTCTCTCTCCTGCTTCTCTCTCTCTCTCTCTCTCTCTCTCTCTCTCTCTCTCGATATATATATATATATATATATATATATATATATATATATATATATATATATATCGATATATATATATATATATATATATATATATATATATATATATATATATATATATATATTATATCGTATATATATATATATATATATATATATATATATATATATATATATATATATATATATATATATATATATATATATATATATATATATATATATATATATATATATATATATATATATATATATATATATATATATATATATATATATATATATATATATATATATATATATATATATATATATATATATATATATATATATATATATATATATATATATATATATATATATATATATATATATATATATATATATATATATATATATATATATATATATATATATATATATATATATATATATATATATATATATATATATATATATATATATATATATATATATATATATATATATATATATATATATATATATATATATATATATATATATATATATATATATATATATATATATATATATATATATATATATATATATATATATATATATATATATATATATATATATATATATATATATATATATATCGATATATATATATATATATATATATATATATATATATATATATATATATATATATATATATATATATATATATATATATATATATATATATATATATATATATATATATATATATATATATATATATATATATATATATATATATATATATATATATATATATATATATATATATATATATATATATATATATATATATATATATATATATATATATATATATATATATATATATATATATATATATATATATATATATATATATATATATATATATATATATATATATATATATATATATATATATATATATATATATATATATATATATATATCGATATATATATATATATATATATATATATATATATATATATATATATATATATATATATATATATATATATATATATATATATATATATATATATATATATATATATATATATATATATATATATATATATATATATATTTATATATATATATATATATATATATATATATATATATATATATATATATATATATATATATATATATATATATATATATATATATATATATATATATATATATATATATATATATATATATATATATATATATATATATATATATATATATATATATATATATATATATATATATATATATATATATATATATATATATATATATATATATATATATATATATATATATATATATATATATATATATATATATATATATATATATATATATATATATATATATATATATATATATATATATATATATATATATATATATATATATATATATATATATATATATATATATATATATATATATATATCGATATATATATATATATATATATATATATATCGATATATATATATATATATATATATATATATATATATATATATATATATATATATATATCGATATATATATATATATATATATATATATATATATATATATATATATATATATATCGATATATATATATATCGATATATATATATATATATCGATATATATATATCGATATATATATATATATATATATATATATATATATATATATATATATATATATATATATATATATATATATATATATATATATATATATATATATATATATATATATATATATATATATATATATATATATATATATATATATATATATATATATATATATATATATATATATATATATATATATATATATATATATATATATATATATATATATATATATATATATATATCGATATATATATATATATATATATATATATATATATATATATATATATATATATATATATATATATATATATATATATATATATATATATATATACGATATATATATATATATATATATATATATATATCGATATATATATATATATATATATATATATATATATATATATATATATATATATATATATATATATATATATATCGATATATATATATATATATATATATATATACATATATATATATATATATATATATATATATATATATATATATATATATGTATATATATATATATATATATATATATATATCGATATATATATATATATATATATATATATATATATATATATATATATATATATATATATATATATATATATATATATATATATATATATATATATATATATATATATATATATATATATATATATATATATATATATATATATATATATATATATATATATATATATATATATATATATATATATATATATATATATATATATATATATATATATATATATATATATATATATATATATATATATATATATATATATATATATATATATATATATATATATATATATATATATATATATATATATATATATATATATATATATATATATATATATATATATATATATATATATATATATATATCGATATATATATATATATATATATATATATATATATATATATATATATATATATATATATATATATATATATATATATATATATATATATATATATATATATATATATATATATATATATATATATATATATATATATATATATATATATATATATCGATATATATATATATATATATATATATATATATATATATATATATATATATATATATATATATATATATATATATATATATATATATATATATATATATATATATATATCGATATATATATATATATATATATATATATATATATATATATATATATATATATATATATATATATATATATATATAATATATATATATATATATATATATATATATATATATATATATATATATATATATATATATATATATATATATATATATATATATATATATATATATATATATATATATATATATATATATATATATATATATATATATATATATATATATATATATATATATATATATATATATATATATATATATATATATATATATATATATATATCGATATATATATATATATATATATATATATATATATATATATATATATATATATATATATATATATATATATATATATATATATATATATATATATATATATATATATATATATATATATATATATATATATATATATATATATATATATATATATATATATATATATATATATATATATATATATATATATATATATATATATATATATATATATATATATATATATATATATATATATATATATATATATATATATATATATATATATATATATATATATATATATATATATATATATATATCGATATATATATATATATATATATATATATATATATATATATATATATATATATATATATATATATATATATATATATATATATATATATATATATATATATATATATATATATATATATATATATATATATATATATATATATATATATATATATATATATATATATATATATATATATATATATATATATATATATATATATATATATATATATATATATATATATATATATATATATATATATATATATATATATATATATATATATATATATATATATATATATATATATATATATATATATATATATATATATATATATATATATATATATATATATATATATATATATATATATATATATATATATATATATATATATATATATATATATATATATATATATATATATATATATATATATATATATATATATATATATATATATATATATATATATATATATATATATATATATATATATATATATATATATATATATATATATATATATATATATATATATATATATATATATATATATATATATATCGATATATATATATATATATATATATATATATATATATATATATATATATATATATATATATATATATATATATATATATATATATATATATATATATATATATATATATATATATATATATATATATATATATATATATATATATATATATATATATATATATATATATATATATATATATATATATATATATATATATATATATATATATATATATATATATATATATATATATATATATATATATATATATATATATATATATATATATATATATATATATATATATATATATATATATATATATATATATATATATATATATATATATATATATATATATATATATATATCGATATATATATATATATATATATATATATATATATATATATATATATATATATATATATCGATATATATATATATATATATATATATATATATATATATATTACATCGATATATATATATATATATATATATATATATATATATATATATATATATATATATATATATATATATATATATATATATATATATATATATATATATATATCGATATATATATATATATATATATATATATATATATATATATATATATATATATATATATATATATATATATATATATATTACATCGATATATATATATATATATATATATATATATATATATATATATATATATATATATATATATATATATATATATATATATATATATATATATATATATATCGATATATATATATATATATATATATATATATATATATATATATATATATATATATATATATATATATATATATATATATATATATATATATATATATATATATATATATATATATATATATATATATATATATATATATATATATATATATATATATATATATATATATATATATATATATATATATATATATATATATATATATATATATATATATATATATATATATATATATATATATATATATATATATATATATATATATATATATATATATATATATATATATATATATATATATATATATATATATATATATATATATATATATATATATATATATATATATATATATATATATATATATATATATATATATATATATATATATATATATATATATATATATATATATATATATATATATATATATATATATATCGATATATATATATATATATATATATATATCGATATATATATATATATATATATATATATATATATATATATATATATATATATATATATATATAT
>NC_140975.1:20548896-20556396 GCF_056783735.1 Eptatretus burgeri | reverse complement strand
GAATGAAACACAACAAGAAGAGGAAGAGGAAAGCGGGGATGACTCAGCAAAGAAACAAACCAACTGACAACTAACAAATGAAAAGAGGTGAGGGAGAGAGGGGAGAAAATCCAAATAAACTGGAAAAGGAAGTGCTTGGAAATTGGGTCATTTGGGGTAAAAGAGATCATGAGTATGGATGGGGGATGCCATGAGGTTGTGGTGAATATCTGGCTTGATGCCCTGGAGAGAAGAATGGGACTGGACAGACTGGGGAAGTTGGTTCAACAAGCGAGAGGAAAGAGGATCAAATGAGTGAAGGTGAGCAGTGATCCTGGATTTTTGGAGTTGAACAAGAAGAGGGTTACTGACAGACCGAGTGCGCCTTGCAGAAACGTCGGAGGGACAGAGCCAAGAGTGGAGGGCGAAAAACCAAAAAGTAGGTGGTAGAATACAGAGAGGACACCAACCTGTCTGCAATATGAAAGTAACAGGCTGAGACACTCAGCTTTGTCAAAGGAGATCCCAATGATTTAAGAGCCTTGTTTTGCATGGCATCAAGAAGAGTAAGGTGTGAGGCAGGAGTGCCAGTCCAAAGGGGAGAACTGTACTCCATCAATCTGCAAATGAAGGCCTTGTAGGTTGAGAGAAGTTCAGACTGGCCAAGGAAAAACCTTGCATGACGTTGAATGCCGAGTCGGTGGCTGGCTTTGGAAGCCATCTTGGAAATATGGTCTGCCGAAGAAAGATCATGGCTGAAGGTGCGGCCCAAAAGTAGATCATATGATCTATTTCATGAAATAATGAGCATGAGATCAATCTTTACGAGATCAATTTCCAAAATTGATACTGTGCCATGATGAGTGAATCATGACAAGATAACGCCCAAAAGAAAGCATCACACCCTTAAATCACTACATGAAACACACAATTGCATTTCTGGATGTCATGAGATCTCGGTTTAGAAGATACACAACAGGGAAACTGTGTGCGCATTATGAATTAAAGACATTGAGAAGGAAAAAGTTGATGGTTCCGTATATGAATAAACAGAAGATGTCAAACATTATTTCGGGGAACAGCTGCTATATTGTCACACAAAGGCTTCTCAGGAGAAACATTACCCGGCAGGAAATCATCAGTTCGACGTATCTGCCGCAAGTAAACGTGACACCTGCTCCACGTTTGCTTTTCCTGAAAATCTACAGCACACCGGGGCAATCGTGTGAACAAGGCCTTTGTGTTCCCTGCAGAACCACTTACAACATTTCCATATCCTCAAGAGACAGAGGTGATATTTTGTCAAATCACTGATTGCAACCTGCATTGAAGGGACAATGCAGACCCACACACGTCCAATCGGTAATACAATCATGATGTCAAGACACTCATATCATGATGCAATGATCTTTGTCATGAAAACGGTTATTGCACTCGCCATGGCTTCACTTCACTAACCTCGAGAATCGACCTCTATACCGGTGCATCTGACAATTGGTGTATTTTCGTTGTGACATATAAATGCGAGTTTTTCAACCTTGAGAAATGTTTTTTAAAATTTATTTAAATATAATCGAAACACCAATTGCCGGTGGTAAAACGCAACTTCTACGAATTCCGGCTAAAACGTGCAATTTCTGATTTTGGGGCTCACCCAAAGCTCCGTAATTTCAGTGAGACTTTCCTAACAATTAAGGACAATCCATGAAGATCATGACCATGAGATTATGAAATAAATCTTCAATCTTTAGGCAAGTCTATGCGTGGCATCTCTGAGGTTGTGTATACACTAAATAAAGTGCTTTGTATTGCATCTCTGAACTAGAACGACGCTCGGTAGAGCTCATATCTCCACAAGGCTGAACAGTACGTTTTGTGTCCCACTGATAGGCCAGATCTGCATCCGGACCTGAATCAAAATCTAATCGATTCGTCCTCGTCACTGAGCCAACTAGTCAACCAAGTTTTGTCATAACCTGTCGACAACTTTTTCCAGATATTGTGATGTACTATATATTGTTTTTGCCCCATCGCTCAATTATGAAGAATCACTTTTTAAAAAATTAGAGGATCCGGATCTTCGTCAAAATCGAATCAATTAGTCCTCATCATACACCCAACCTGTCCACCAAGTTTCATCCGAATCTGTCCATAACGTTTTGAGATATCCTGCTCACAAACAAACAAACAAACAAACAGACAGACAAATGGGGTGAATACATAACCTCCATCCATATTCAGTGGTGTTGGTAATAATGAATTCGGAAATGTTCAATCCAGCCATTGCATTTCTTGCATTGTATAGAACAAACCCACTCGTTTTTTTAGACTTTATGTGAATTTTGAAGGAGTCCTCATTGGAAGGAGCCCATATCTACTATTCCAGCAGGCTAAGCAAAGCATTTCGAGAGAACCATCTCCAGAGCAAAATCCTGAAGGCATCAGTTACCACTTGGCCATGCAAGCCATTGTTTACTCTCAAAGCTGTTCTCATTTTCAGAGATTTTCAGGTTTCACAGCTCAGGGATTGGTTGTTAGGTCAGATGGTAAATGAATAAAACGAAAACTCTCCGAGTTGAGAAAAAGCACTCACACCGGTGGTTATGAAAATTGAAAACAGATGGCAGGACACTTTTAATGGTTTACCATCCCGACAACACAAATCATGGCCATCAGACAAACGCTGCGCTGCAGCAGAGATATTGAGTCAAACCTCAGGTTTGGGGGTCAAAATGAATAACTGTGTTGTTTTAAATAGATGAAAAGTCAACATTAAAGCTTTATAAAAGGAGATGTCACAAGTCAAGAGTGAGCATCACATGGTACTTTGATCCGATAGTGTTGAAACTTAGGAAGAACTTCACGTGTGTTGGGATAAAGCTAGGTTCCACTTCTGCCGGGCGCACACGAGTGGAAAACTGTGATTTCATTCATCCAAGGGAAGAAATAGCATGACAAATTGCTCCTGGCATATCCTCTCCTCCGGCGAGCTTGCATATGACAATAATCTGCAGCTGCGCCAGTCTCGCCTTGCCCCTTTCCTCTCACTGTGAACAATGCTGGCGGGGCATTCCAAATTCCTGGCGGGAATCATAGAGGGCTCCAAATACCACACCAAGTTTGCAAAGCAGAAGTGGAGGGGAAAATATAGGAATGCATAGCAGCAGTGGCTTGACCTGCTGGTTGAACCAATGGCTCATGATGTTGAACTCTGATAGTGGCCTTGTAATTCATGTAAAAGTACAATTATGTCTCCTAATATTGTACGAGCTACTCCATGAGCATAACGCAATGTAAATAAATAAACAAACTAAGCAAACAGAGAAACTCGGTGGCTTTGTGATTGGAGCATCTGCTCTGAGCCTGGGAGCTCGGCCGTTCGATTCTGACCATTTTTGAGTTATCAAAAAAAATGGTACATGCTGCTTCCTCAATCTCAATGTAAATGATGTTGAGTATTTCGGGGCTCAAACAAAGACAACCCATTGTGGGTTGGCATCCCATAGCACCCATCCTAATTATAATTATAGTGGATTATTATCATCATTTTTCTGAGCAATCCAGTTTGTTAGAATTAAAGTTCTCTAAATATTATAGTACCAAAGAAGTACAATTATGATTCCAATTCAAACTACAAAGTCAACCAACAATGTACAGCACTGCTAAATAAATAAATAAATAAATAGTCCACACAAAGCAATGCTTTCCATTCGCGACTTCCTATACACATGAATGAGACGAGACGATGGTTAGCAATTTAAAGTGTTTCATTAATACCTCAATTTGGCTTGTTAATTTAAACTTATATGAAATAAAAAAAACCGAACAATGTATAAAAAGAGAAAAGGAACACAATAAAGCAACCGTTCAAAGTAATGAGATGTGTACAGAGGAAATAAAAGCATAACTAAGGGTGAATTTCGAGGTCTGCTCCCAAATATTTAACCTATTTAATGTTCTCTTCGGAGCAAGTGCCAAATTATTCTGTCATCCCAGATTCCAATTCCATCCCAGACAACTACGTATTACAATAATGTGCAAGCTCTTTCATGAGCTGGATTTTCTTTGTAAAATGTGGGGGGGGGGGCAAGGTGGTACGAGGGGTGGGGAGAGGAGGGTCGATAAAATATAACAAACACCGATGAAGCATGTCGGTTACCTTGCCTTCCCCTGTGCCCCCACGATGCCTGCCTCTGCGATGCTTTCCCAAGTGGAGCCCGTTCTTGATCCTTTCCTCGAGCTTGCCCATAGCACGTCGCAGCGCCCCCCTTGGCCCCACACTCACTTTGGTTGTACCACGCATCGGCAGCAAGAGATCTCAGCTTAGAGCTTTGAGGGGCGACTGGACAATGGCTGAGAAATATCCAAAAGCAGCACAGAAACACAAAGTGGACGGAACTCTCAGATCGATTGGCAAGCCGTTCTTTGCTCCGTCGCCAAGCTGCTAGCACCACTCAGCTTGAGTAACACAGAAGAGAAGGTCACATATTCAAAGATGGGAACCAGGCGCGTGCGAGCTCAAGATATGTCTCCGAGCAGCAATTGTTCATCGGAAAAGAGAGAGGAGGATGGACCACATCTTATCTGCCATCACCTCCGCTGCCTCAAACGCCGCCCATCTACCTACACACTTGGCAGCCCAAGCATTCTCCCTCCTCCATCCCCTCCAAAACAGGCCCGCCCGCCCTCAACTCCACACCACTATCAGATGGGACCTGCAGTACGTCAACCTGCCTGGCAGCCTGCAGCCCTTCCTCCTTTCCCCTATCAGGTCTGAAAGACACCTGCAAAGACTCTACATTCCACAGCAGGAATGCAGACAATTGCAAAGCCCTTGGTTATCTGCAAATGGCTGCCAGTTGCCTAGTTAACAGTGGTTTATTGTGGCATTACTTACATCTTCACAAGATAAGAGCTTATCACGCTGGGCATTGCTTCAATTGTGCTTTTAAAGTGCCATTATCAAGCGTATCAATAATTTTGTCTTGCCTTTTCAAATAAATGGCTCATTGGAGCATTTGGTTTCACAGAAAGTTGAGGAATGCTTCAAAATTCCCAATCATCTTTCACTCAAAAGTGGTACCTTCAGTTATTACGTTTCAGTCTTCATGTTGATTAGAAATTTTAAAGAGAATATTATCCTGGGACATCACTGAAACATGCCACTGACAATGTACTGTATTAAACCGTCAAAGCACAGATTTTCTTTTCCACAATATGCGAGTTGAGCTGCAAATTGGATTACTAGTCAAGAAATGCACAGATGGAGAGATTATCAATAAATTTCAGGTTGCTTAAAACAAACAAACTACTTCATTTTGTATACATGATCGAAGCTCGTGGAAGAGCGAGAGCAAAATGGAATGGAACAAATTGAAAGGAAACACCAACAGCAGAGTAGAAGTGAGAGTGAGATCAAGAGGAGAGGGCAGACACATGGGGGTAAAGAAGTTCCACACAAGCAGAACGAAACATGGCGAGAAGAGGAAAGTGGGGATGAAACGGAAAAGGAACAAAACAGACAACTAAGAAACTCGAAGAGGTAAGGGAGAGGGGGGCAATCACAATATCCTGGAAAATGGGAATGCTTGGCAATGGGGTCATTTGGGGTCGAAGAGATCATGAGTGTGGATGGGGATGACGTGAGGTAGTGGTGAACATCTATCTTGAAGCCCTGGATGGAAGAATGGGACTGAAGAGGCTGGGGAAGTTGGTTCCACAGGTAAGAGAAAAGCGGACGAAATGAGGTGAGCAGTGAGCCTGGATTTTGAGAGTTTAACAGGAAGAGGGTTACTGGCAGACCTTGTGCGGGCTGCAGCATTCTTGGAGGGAGAATGCCAAGAGAGGGCAGAGGGTGTAAGATCAAAAAGGAGGCAGTCGAATACAACCCAGTCAGAGGCTGGCTTTTGACGCCATCATGGAAATATTGTCTGCCCAAGAAATAAAACGGCTGATGGTACTTTTAGCAAGCAATCAGATTTATTGATGCACCAAATTATATTGGTCATACCAAAACAAACTTATAGTACTGAAAAAAAATATTACTCCTCAAAGTGGATTTCCTTTTTCACAAACGATAACAAATACCAGTTTGAAGGCCGTCGGATTGACATTTATGTGCTCGGTTTTAAACATTCATAGCCAAAAGGTCATCGATAAACGTAATCTTTTTTTAAGCTCCACTAATGCTCCATCTAAAATATTTTATAAAACGACTTCTAGGCATCAAATACATTCAAGAGAATTCATAAATGTGGGGAAAAACACAAGTGGCAAGCAGAGAGCTATGATGATGAAGACAAATTGCTACTTGCTTATACCCAAAAGACTTGTTTTGCTTCTCCCCCTGACCATGCTTTGGCCAGATGGCCGACAGAAACTGTCACAATAAAACCTGGAACAAACTCTTGGCAAAGAGCAAAAGCAGATGGGACGACAGACGAGCCGAGGTCATCAGTTGATCTTTTTCTAGGACAAAACACGCCTGCCTTCAACTCTATGTTCTCACCCACTTGTACAACATATTCCAGAGGAATATGCACCAACTCCTGAGCTGTCTAGCCAGGGATTGAATCCCGACCCAACTGTAAACCGTCATCCTGGTGTTTCGAGTGCAGGGTGAGGCATCAATGTATGTACCGTCCCTCAGATGGGTGTTATGCTGGAAGACCCATCTGCCAATGCCGATCGTCGGTAAACGGTGAAGACCCCACGAAGTGAAGTGTCTTCCCCGAAGAGTCGGCGAGTTGTCGCCGGTACCTTTAACGCATAACAAATTTATGGCCCTGACTGACTGCTGGGAAAGCAATGGCAAACCACCCAGCACACTTTTCCCAGAAACTGCAATGGCAGCACTGACACCCTGTCAAGAGTACGATACATTTGATTATGCTATTATGACAAGCCACAGTCACCATAATTGCATACACATTGGTACAAATTGCTTCGACTTTATTCACTTTTGAAAGATTAAAAGGTATTATTGCAAATATTTCCAGCTTACCTATATTACTGAATTCTCATTTGTGGTTTGGCTCATATTGTTCGAAAAAATAACAACTAAAACCTGTCATTGTATGCGGTTAGCTTTTGGGAAACGGATCCTTTTTATTTATTCATTTCTTTCTTTCTAATAAAGGCCTTGATTTGCAAGTCAAATTAGAACTCCGTTACCATGACACAATGTGTTTGCACACATGGTGCATTGTGTAATTTTGAATAGGTTATCTTTGTATTTGGAAATTAGAGCGCAGCAAATTTATTACGCTTGTAATCACGCCCAATTTAATTGAACAGTCAAACAAAGCAGCAAGTACCTCTTGACACAGTCTTCGTTCATCCAGAACGTACAATGTTTTCTCTTTCTTCATCGGACTGCACATTAATTGCTCAAGTTCATTATTCATCCACCGAGCAGACAGCTTTGCCTTCCCAGATAATGCAGCCATTCTTTCATCTATTATCTTTCATCTAAAAATTCCTGTCTTTACTTTTCTTCTTCTTTTGGTACAAAATGGAGGC